>NC_056741.1:609694176-609849176 GCF_019279795.1 Protopterus annectens | reverse complement strand
AAACTGACAGGGGTGGGGTTGACACAAAATAGTGGACCAGAATGGAGATATGCAGACTGACAGACAGACAGAGGGTAGACAACTGGTGATGGGGAAGACTGCTCTACAAAAAGAGGAGGGGAACTGGCAGAAAATGAAGTGGAGGAGTGTGATGGGGAAATAAGAGTGGCTGAAGACAGTCTACAAAGTCACCACAGACGGGATTCCACCCAGAAGTCAGCTTCCATGGCTGACATCAGGCATACGTTCTGCCACTGGTGGACCAAGTGTCAGGCCTGGGTGGTTATGGAACTCTACCACCCACATGAAGATGTACTTCAAGGTGCCAAAATGGGTACTGAGCCCCTGAACCACTTCAGTGTTCACCGGCTGCTGAACCTCATGCAGGGTGATTGAAGAGGGCCCCTCCATGCCACTCTCTGATGAAAAGCCTATACCACCCATTGGATAAGCAACAATGCAGGCGACCAGTGAACACTCGTTATTTAACATTGTACATGGGACCTCTGTAATCGCCCTGCAGGCACTCTCTATATATGATGCACGTGCATAAGGTGTTTTAGTCTCTCTGCTGCATCACATAGCATTCCTACCAGTGTCAAAATGTTCAGAGTCCATCTACTCACCACCAGGTTGAAGTCCATCAGTGAAAATTATAACTAGGGTGCAGTGTCCCAGACTGTTGGAACCACGATGTGTACTGATGAGCAGCACAGTTGGTCAATGTCCATCTACTGTACTGAGATATACATGGTCAGGTGTTGGCGGAAGAACAACAGCTGTGTAGCCCAGCTCCACAGGTATGCAGACCTATATAACCTACAGACATGAGTTAGCCATGACAGACAGCAGGGAACTGTGCTTCACTGTTACAACAAACAGACAGTTTTAACCAGGTGTGTGAGTCTACTAGAGCTTGTAGTGTTTATTCTTACAGCAGGGGTGTAATTGCTGACGTTCTGGTGAAGGTAGACAAAATTGATTAGAGTGTTAGCTGTTTTTCAGTTTAATTCATTTTCCCTATTTATCTCATATTCTGCAAGTGAAGGAGCCATTGCTGTCTTATTCTAACACTTCTGGAACCTGTTCTGCACACAAGCTGAAAAATACTAACGAGATCTACGGTGGTACAGCGGTTGCATTGTTACCTCACAGCAAGAGGTTCTCCTCTTCGATTCTCGACTGGAGTGCCTTCTGTGTGGAGTCTGCATGTCCTCCATGCGGTTGAGTGGCCTCCGAAAGACATGTGTGAATGGGAGTGCCTTCGCTGAAGGTTGGGTGTCGGGCTGGCAACTCGGCACCATAAAAATCAACTGCCAATCATTAGCGGACTGGAGTTCCGCTGTGGTGACCCCTAACTGGGAAAAGCCAAAAAGACAAACAAACATTGAGTCTATTTTGCATCCAGTAAACAGAAAAGTACATTTATTTTACTGCAGTTAAATTCACCTAGAAAAGCAAGTCAGTTTCAAGTTGTTTCTGTTGGTTTATTTTTCTGCATTAGTCTATATTTTCTCTGACTTTGAAATTATAGGTAAGTCATTTTACAGTTTGCACTTCATTTCATGTGGTGTTTGAGCTGTGCCTAGTTACTTAAATCAGTTTTGACTCTTTTTAGTTTTTTGCACTCTTTCTCTGTTTTCTCTGAATTTGAAGTTAGCTATTAAGTGAAGCCATTTTACAGTTTGTATTGCATTTCAACTGCTTTATGTGCTGTTAAGTGAATTAATCAGTGTTGCTGCATGTACTTACAGGATTTTAGTCACTTTCCAAACTTAGAGAAAAAAACAGTTTTGGCCAGGTATGTGACTAATCTGGAGCTTGTAGTGTTTTTTTTTCTCATGACAGGATTGTAACTGTTGCAGTTCTGGGGAAGATGAACACTATCAGTTAGACCTTAATTGTTTTTCTTTGACACTTTCATTTTTTCCCAGTTTATTTTATATTGTACAGAACGAAGCTTAGTACAATGGTTTCAAACACGCACTCCATAGATGCATACATTTTCAACTGCATTTTTTTTCTAGTATAACCAAACCATAGCATAGCTAGGGCAGAGCAAGAGGGGCAACTGCTTTGGGCACAAAGTGTTTCAGGGGTGTAATCTATCAGTGATGATCGCTCTTTAATGCATACTGCCTTTTAAAAGCTGATATTGCACTTACGATCAAACCTGAGCACAGTAGACCTTTGTGTGTAGTTGCAAGCAGTTTGCTAGAGTTTAAAACTAAAAAAAATATTTTTTTTTGTTTTTTTTGCTTGTTACTAAAATCAGACTGTCATGTTCTCTGTGTGGTCTGTCTGTAACCAGAAGTGTAGCTGGCTCCAACAGTGCCCTGGTACAGCAAACCAGCTCCCTACCCCAAAGCTAGCTCTTCAAGTGAAGAGCCAAAAAAAAAAAAAAACAAAGATTGTACTGTAATAAGCTGATAGTGATAGCTAGCTTATTACATTGAGGTCCACACACAAAGAGCTCAAACACACACACACACACACACACACACACACACACACACACACACACACACACACACACACACACACACTTTACTGTAATATGCCAGTGGCTACATTGTAGCCCTTGGCTTATTACACTAACATCTATGCTCTCCTTCAGTAAAAAAAGAAAACCACACACTTTACTACAATTACGCAAAGGTGACCAGTGGTGTCCTGTAGAGCTCAGTGCCGGGGCCATTTTCATTCTATATTCACTTTTTTAACCTACATGCCAAAAATAAAGACCTATGGCTCAATATGTTTGCAGATGATGGCAAACTGGAAACTATTGTCAAATCCCCTTCTGACATAGAAGCCTACCAACAGGAATTTACACTTGCAAATGCACAGTATATTAAAATGGGTGTAAATTATATGCTAGAAAATGCAACATTGTCACACATGGCAGACTATCCATCCTCTCCAGCATACAACATTCACAATGTTCCATTTCAGAATGAAAACATAGTTAGAAACTTGGGAACATGAGATGATAATTTACTTTCCTTCTGTAACTGTGTAGCAATGATTGTCAGAAAATCTTTCTACTTGGCACAGTTGATATACAAGGAAATATTTTCCATAACTAAATATGTTACTGTATGTTTGTATTAAGTTCTAATCAGACCATTTACAGAATACAATGCCCCCTTTGGGATGTACTTCACCAGACATATCAAACAGTTTGAAAGACCCCAGCGGTACCTAACAAAAAAGCTCACAAGATTAAAATCCCTAAGCTACTAGAAAAAGACTAGTCACTGTCCCACTCTCCTCTGTCTTATAGGCTCAGAGGAGACCTATGCCTTGCCTTCTGAGCAGTCAAGGGTACAGTAGTCAAGTATTTTTTGTACCTTCAAAAATCAAACAGTCCCACAAATCCAAATGAAGTAGGGCCACCTTTATGGTCTGCCATCCCAAAGGATATAAACCAACTTCAGTAGATCAATAAAACAAGATAGAGAAAGAGATTAATTAACAAATGTCTCCTTCTATTCTGAAATAGACTCCCCTTGCAGATAAAGTAGTGTAATACACTACCTTCCTTCAAATGGAACCTAGATAATTGCATGAATATTCATCATATTCATAAACTCACCCCGGGTTTGACTGGTCTAACTCTCCTTGAGAGGGAGGGCACAGTTAGTGGTGAAATGACAAGGTATAATGGTCACTGGACTCAGAAGGCTTGAACTTCCTATGATTCTTATAATGACCATGGGGATTAGCGAGATATATATATTGTGTAGTGCAGCTGAGATTCACAGCTGCACACATCTTAGCTGCTGTCAGTGCTTTTGCACAAGTATGGAATACAGCTGTAACATATTGTGTTATTGGAGTGAGTCAGAGGCAATTGCACTAAATCACTGCATTAGCATTGTTTTGGTTCTTTTATCATTTTGTAGGTGACCATGCTACAATGAACAATCAATGAATACAGGAAAAAAGTAAGGAGGTCTAGTTATAGTAAGACAAAAGAGAAAAGTGACAGCAGACAAGATTACTGGTAATGCACACAACATGGAAATGTGTGCTACAGAGTGCATGGTTGCCACACAAATTTGTCACATAGTGGACCACTGGTGCACTAAAACTGCACTGACCAGGACAGAGATATGCTGTGGAACTGGAGTTTCATGGTACATATGGATGCCAAGTTTGCATTTATCAAGTAGATAACTCTGTAGAAAGTTCTCCCACAAGAAATAAAAGGATAGGTCACGTATGCTAGATGAAGGAATCATGGAAACTGCCTGGATGATGCACAGACACATTGTAAATAATACTCTGTTCACTGAACACTGACCAGCAGTTAATGAAGTAGAAGCCTTTCTGGTTCATATAATAGAGAATGGGATCTTAATACCAATGTGGGTGCAGTCAGTGGTCCACAGGACCACAGGAAATGAACTATGTCATTTATTGCCTGCAGTGTTGTTTCTCTTCCCTGCAGATGATGGAAACCACATATGCCCCTTCACATACATCAGCATGACATCTAGAAATTGGTGTAGAATTCATAAGGCTGAGGTCTGCAGAACTCCCAGCATATCTTCAGTCAGGTGTCAAAAGATTCCCATAACAACAATGTTTAATACTATGTAAACTATCGTGAAAACTGAAGTAGACAATCCACGTATCCGCCATGATGCCATATGATGGTGGCACATATGGATGCCTCCTGTATGATGCGTCTGCCTGCACGTGATAGCAGTCAATAATGTCCTGGTCATGGAGGTGATGGCATGTTAGATGCTGATGGACTCTTTTTGTATACAAAGGGTGGTGGTGCACAACAAAGTGATCACCAACATGTTGACCAGCTAAGGTAGATGATACTCCTAGCATGTTAGTGTGAATAATAACTCTGTTCAACAAAAAATGATGGTGCACAGATAAGCTGATTGCCAAGGATCACCATGCAAAATTATACATTTCTGAATTACACTGCCATGGTTTCTCTCACTGTACATATGCAATATTTCTCATATGCATGTCATACGATCATTTGCAGCCAATGCATGCAGTGTCAAACATAAATAACGGAATTAAGGAAGCCACCACTCATGGTAAAAGAAAATGTCCACGTTAATAAATTCACACACAGAGTATAAATAAAATACGATAAAATTCACGGACTAAGCATTTTAGCCAGTAAATATACTATGGCATCATCAGAGTCAGTGAAAACAGTGCAAAACTGCATTTAAATACAAATAGTCCTCATTAACTAATCATTACGTCATTTCCTGCCATGCCAAACCCCTAATTTAAAATGCAAAAATATAGAAATTATCATATGAAACATTGTTAAATATTATTAAATATTGTTAAATAATTGTTAAATTACAACAATACTAAATTAAACATCTATCTTGTAAGCTATAATATATGATGCAATAATATTGACTAGAATAAAATGAACCTTAAATATCATACAGTGAATAATTATTTAACAATATTTAATAACATTTAAGAATGTTTTATATGATATTTTTTATATTTTTGCATTCTTGTATTTTAAATTAGGAGTTTGGCATGGCAGGAAATTACGTAATGATTACTTAATGAGGTATATTTGTATTTAAATGCAGTCCAGTGCTTAGTCCGTGAATTTTATCGTATTTTATTGATACTCTGTGTGTGAATTTATTAAAGTGTCCGTTTTCTTTTACCATGAGTGGTGGTTTCCTTAATTCCATTATTTAAGTTTTATTAGTGGTTGTTTTGTAGTGGTTAATGCATGCAGTGTCATTTTCCAACTACTGTGGTTGTGCTACGTGTCTCTGAATCGTCCCCTCTGCACTTTACCACTCACCTTGCTATTTTGGCAAATGCAATGTGCTACTTGTTTTTGAATATCCCCCAGGGGTTTAGTTAGTTCTTCCTTAATTCTGTGTAGAAAGTCACTGTGCATGTTTCTTTATCCCACATAATTTGAGTTTTTAATTTTACTTGTGGCAGCGGTCATCGTGACTATAGTTATATAAAGGAATATCTTGCATTGTCTCAGCAGCAGTGTTATATATTTCTTTGCTTATTGCTAAATGTGAAGTTTGCACGTTTTTTTTGCAAATACGTTCATTATGTCCTTTGAGTGGTCATTGGATTATTAATCAATAACAAATCACATTCTATGCTTTAATCTAGACAGCAGCCACTGATGACTTCAGAGAAGAGGGACTGCAGGAAGCAACTGAATGGTTAGGGCTAACTGGAATGGGGTGGGGTTATATTATGGAAGATCAATGACCATAAATCTGGGATCAAACAACAGATGGGGTCAGCCACTTTCATCCACAGACTGTCATGAATTCTAGACACTATCTTGATTACATATACCTCAGATATCTGATTGCAGTCAGCAAGGCCAGCCTTATGTGAAACTGAGTGCTAAACAAAAGATTCCATGGTAGAACTCTCCTGTACATTGGTCCTTGCCCACAAACATGAGTGTCCCACCCATGTTTTTCCCACATTCCAGCCCCACACCACCCAAACAGATTACTTCTTTCTTGTTTTTTTAACTTTGTTTTACTTTTCAGATTTGTTTTCCTCTTCATCATTTCAGTACAATAACTGGCCAAGACTGAATTGTATTAACTGTGGATAAAGTAAGTAAATTAAACTAGGTGATCATTAATTCCCCAACATTATAGGGATCTAGATGCTCTGCAAAGTCATCTGACAGCCTTTTTGAAACCTTCTGATCCAGTGATGGCCTGAACAAAAATCATGAGTTAGGAAAGAAATTTAATTTTTACTTTCAAGGAAAATAAAGTTGTGTACAAAGCTTAATGTTCAAAACTGACAAAATAGTAGTGCCCAATAAACTGAGAAGACCAAAGTTTCTAAAGATATATCAATAATATCTTGGTAATGTGCCTACTTCCCTGCATCCCAATAGAAATGATAATTACTTTCTGTGTACCCCTCAATAACAAATCACATTCTATGCTTTAATCTAGACAGCATGAGATTACGATGAAAGAAAAAGCAAAGATTGCCAGAGGCATACATTACACAGCTGAGGGTCTGGGAAAAGAAGCCAGTGCACCTAGATAAAATCCACACAAAGACAAGGAATACATGCAGACTCTACACCCAAGGAATCACAGACAAAAAACTTCAATCAGAGAACCAAAGGCTGTGAGATGACAATGTTAATTGCTGTACTACTTTACCAGTGATCAGTTGCTATCAAATACATCCCGTCCTGACTGCCACAGACAGTCTCTTATTGTGTACAGCACTGATGTTTGGTTATGTTGAAAAGTGAAAGAAATTATGGCTAACTTGTTACTTTTAGATACACTGTAATTTTCTCAACATATACAGAACCATCTTTGTCCACAGACCTCCCCATATACCTATCAGTTATAACCACTTTATTGACTGATTACACTTCAGATGTCTGCTTGTATTAGAAATAGTCAAAGTATTACAACTGACTACACAAAAATGTACATTGGTTCTTCAACCAGGAATAATGACTGATTTGAGCAACAACAGCAGCCTCAGTCATTTTATATATTGGTAGCCTGCATGCCCAGTAATTAATGCCAAGTTTATTATTTATTGACTGTGCATACCTCAGATGCCTGACTGTGGTACAAAAGTAGCTGAAGTAATGTATTTCAACTTTGATTCAAACAAACAGTAGACACAGTAAAGCATTCCAACTTTTTCACACAAATACTCTTCAATCCTGAAAAAGCAGAATAACAAGTTTTTAACCTAAGCAAATGGCAACAGGGTCAGTTAGTTGTAGATACAAAGAGCTAAAATGCCCAGCAATTATAGCCAGTTTGTAGACTGCATACACCTCAAATGCCTGTCTTTGATCAAATGAATGGGTACATAAATAATGGTCACAGTAACATATTTCAGCTTGCTGCAGTCAGACAAATGCAGTCAACCCAATGAACATAGAGATGCGCCTGCACACACACACACACACACACACACACACACACACACACACACACACACACACACACACACACACACACACACACACACACACACACACACTTTCAGGTACCATCAGTTATAGCCACTTGTATGGCTGTATACATATCAGAATCTCTAACTGAGGCTAGGGTTAGGAGTATGAATGGCAGTAATCCAGCAAATACTATTTCTTGTTAACCACATCAATTCAAGCCTACTGGATATGTTTTTTTTTTTTTTTTTTTTTTTTTCTAAACACAGGCACATTTACATTTATATAAAAGTAATCAAATGGTATTAACAAGTTAAAATTAACAAAGAGGTCATTGTCTCCCTCTACTCTTCTCTCATTAGGCCAGTCATTTAGTACAATGCCCCATTTAACATGTACCTCACTAGACAACTGAAACAACTGGAGAGGCCACAAAAGTACCTCACAAAGAAGATCCTAGGCCTTAAACACTTGTTCTATATGCACAGACTCAAAAAAAAACTCCAATTATTATCTGTCTCATATTGCCAACTTAGAGGCGATCTCTGCTTGACTTACAAAGCCATGTCTGACCCAGCTCTGTTAGAAATGCTACATCTTAAAGAAATTCCAATCCCTTCATACCACACGGTCCAGAGACGTCAACCTCATTACCACAATCAACAGAAAGTGCTGAAGGGACAGGTTCATAACCCAGAGACTGCCCATGCTATGGAATAGACTTCCCATGCATGTCAAACAGAGCAACTCATTGGCCATCTTCAATAGAAATCTTGATGAGTGAATGGAAAATAGAAAATTCAGCCTGGGGATCACTCTAGTGTCTCTACTCAACAGAGGCACTGAGAACTAAGGTCGGGTGGCACAATGCTAGGGTAATCCTATAGGCTAGGCTTGTAAAGGCTCTAGAGCCATTAGCCTAGTACACACCTATGAACCTATGAACCCATGAACAAACATTATACTTCACATATATTGCTATATATCATATAACCTAACCAACATTACAAAAATTATAATATGTTTTTTTTGTTGTTGTTATAATATGTTTTTTTGTTGTTGTTGCTGTTGTTGTTGTTGTTGTTCAGGCCAGGATTAGAGGTATGTAATGGCTGGTAGTAAGAAATTCAGCGGGAAACATTCCTTGACTGCTGTTACCACCTCATATATACATTCTGCAGGGCTGTATAGCCAAATTATGCCTCACAGTCCTTTTGATTCTAATAATCAAATTAAGGGTTGAGCCAGTTTACAGAGAAATAAATATCCAGAGGGTTATCAATTGATTTTTGAAATGCATACATTGTAAGATTCTAAGTCATGTAAAAGATAATTTAAACTTTCTATGTTACAGTTTATGGATGCTGTAGAAATAAATGCTTTATGACTTTTGACTGGCTCTACTGGTGATTCAGAGCACACAGGGGAAAAAAAGCAGAAAACTGAAAACACTGGCATTGACCTGAGGGTGCACTTTCATCATTCACCACCTCCATAACAGTTGCACCATTACGGTAAGTGTCTTACACTTCACTTGGAAAATATTGCAACACTTTGATTGCATGTGTCATTTTCAAATAAAGGTACTTTTGTTATGCTTTCTCAAACTGGGAAAAATGACACTTGCTCAAATGACTTAACATTGTTGATCTTTATAACATGTTGCCTACTTATTCATGATTAAATCTGAGTCTGCATACTTTAGAAAGCATTATCTATGAGAAGATTAAAGCATTGCTTTGTGTACATTTACAAGTCATTTCATTTCATTTTCATTGGAAATATGTTCAGTAATAATTACGCAATCACCAGGGCCACTACTGTTGAAGAAATACCTCAGTCTGTCTCAAGTTCTCCCCATCAATTAATGGCCTTAATCGTTATGGACAACAGACCCGTCTGTTTTGATTGTTCCTCTTTCATATGCTGTTTAAACCCTGACCTGTATGCCATCTTCTATTCCACTCTCCCTCTGCAGATCTAGTGGCTGTTTCATTTTTGCTGTTATATGGCTTGTTATTTTTCCTTAATCTTATCACCTGTATGCTTCTCACAAATATCCCTTGGACTTTTTGTTTTTGTATGTCTCCTCTTCATAAGTACTGCTGGGTACTACCTTTGGAGCAAATTCAAGATAATTTTTCACTATTTTTCACCCCTCCCCCCTCAGCACTCTTGCCATGCTCTTTATCATTGATCTGCATTCATCACAGTCGAGTTTCGGTATAATCCAGTTTAAATACGGCAGGAAAACTGAACTACTGCAGCGCATCTGCTTCGCTCCGATATGTTGTAAGTAGACTTGAATAGCAAAGGACACTTTTATTAAGAAAAACATCCAGCTAAATAATCTTTCTGGAGATATATAACTTACCTACAGAAAAAAAAAATCATTTGTATTTCTTTACAAATATGTGATGGAAAATGTTCCTTCCAAGGCTTTCTGGCAAATCTATTTTCCTATATTTTACCTTTTCCTTCTGGCTCTTCCTTATACAATCATGCCAACACTTAATTTCAACCCTTTTAATAACAAACTGCATTTCTGTTTCCTCATGTAACTTTCATAGAAATGAACCAATAAATAATGACAACTCCCAACAGCTGTAGAACCAAGTCTACCCAAAGTTATTCATGGTTTGTCTGAAATGTGTGGAGAGTTTTACCTTGTATGGAGGTCTGTCTTAATTACACGCATATACAACTTAGGACTCACAGAGACTTTGCAGTTGCCACTTAATCTAACCACAGCTCATGTGCTCCAAATTTCTTAAAACTTCAGCATTAAGAAATGCAAGATCTGTCTTTACTATCATGCCCTTGTGTGGTAAATGCAAAATGATGGAAATTGTCTCTGGATATTCTTTTCTTACCTTTTGCCTTTATACTCTGGGTATTTGTGCATTTTCTCAAGGTTTAGTAGTTTTTTTTTTTGTTTTTTTTTTACAGTGGTTCCATGTTTAAGCATATCAGTAGAGTTATTTTGTGCCAACCTTAAAGTCTCTCTGAAACTGTTATTCTCCATGCTCATCTTCCTTGTTTACTATACCTCCTATCATTCTTACATCTACGCACTGTTTTAAAAGAACCTGATGCATATTTTAATGTGGCTTTCATTACCAAAGTGTGATGCTACTATTCTGATTTTATTACAAAGAGCTCTGCAGCATCATGGCATTTTCACTTCATATGCTGTTAAATTGCAAATTTGTTAAAGTTGATCAAGTCGCTACAGTATTTCTGGTTTCTATTTCACTAGAATACAGAAGTTTGTTTCACTTTGCAGCTACTACTGATACAACACTTATCGGTGTGTTCCAGGAGCTTTAGGGAAGGATTCATTTATTATTAAATGTAATACCCTTCAGCAGACCAGATTCTATCAGTATGTATGCATTTGATTTACTGACCCAAGGATGTTGGAGTTCTGCAATCTATTGTCAGAATTCACCAACTTTTGCTGTTATTGGAACTCTTTTTCAATTTCTGTGATAGTTCATGTTTTCTTTTTTTTTGTTTTGTTTTTTTTGGTGATTTCTGGTTGAGTTTGTTTGAAGAACTTTTTGGATTGATGATTGCTTCCTTCAGTTGTTTACTGTTTTGTTTTTTTGTGTGTGTGTCAATCTTCTGAACACTTCTGATTGCCATTTGTGCTGTTAGACTACAGTTGCCATGAGTACTGCCTAAATTAGACATAATAACATATTCATGTGACTGTATAATTATGAATTTTGTGAGTGTCAGTTTAGTTTTATTTTGTGTAAATATTGTATTATCCTTGAGTGTTTACAGTTGATTTATGTGCTGTCACAGTGGTGCAGGGAGACTTGCCCCCCACAAAAAAAGAAGTTTAATGGTGAAGAATGATCTTCAAGATTCACTCTTTTCTTGGGTTTTCAGTCTTTCTTTTATCTTATTGGTACTCAGCATGTTAAGTGCTGGCATTTCAGTAGTGAGCCTAATAAAAGTCACTTTCAGCTAAGGTCCTTTATGGCTAACATCAAAAACACGTTTTCCTCTTTCCTAGAGCAATCTCTCAAATATCATTATTGATTTGGAACTTTATACCATTTTTATCAGTATCCTGACCATTTGTGATCTCATTTAATAGGCCTCATTATATGTAGATGGCATTGGTCACTTAAGAGTTAACCATTCACCAGCTATCAGTTCTATACTAAACAAAGACGACCTGCAACTCATTTAAAGACAAATAATTTAAAATAAAGTTTAATAAATCTGTAGTTTTAGTCTCTAAATAGATTCAGAAAGGCAAACCTTAAATGGGAAAATAACCCCACAAATACACATACTGATTAAAGACATTAAAACATTTCCAGTTTAAAACAACTCAGTTTTTGTCTAGACTCAGACTACAGTCTGTCACTTCACCTAAATCGTGTCCAAAAAAAAATTCTCCTGAAATCCACGTACATTATTTGTCATCTGTTTTCTAGCTAGAAAAGATGACAAATAAGTATAGTGGCATTAATCACTGCTATTAATGCGTCTTCTCACTTCTGCATCCATCACTAATACCCAGCACTCAAGACTATGCTAAATATTAACTTTACATATATCCTGAAGATTTAATAAAAGTTCAGTATTTGTCTAACAACAGAGCGGGTGGCTAGTAGTTACTATAGTTACCACCCGCTTCATATTGTCTGCATGTTAGTCCTAATTTGAGTAATTGCACTTTGAAAAAAAAACATGAAACATGATAACTGTCCTTCGATTTCAGAAGGAAAAAATGTGTTTACTGACTCTCCTTGAAATATTGCAAAAAGCTAATACACTATCTGAAGCACATTACTTTGATATAAACCAACAAAAACAACGAACATTCTACAACAATTAAGTCTATTTGGTAATAAAAGTGTCATAATTATTTCACATTGGTTAAATGTATAGATTGTCCTGCAAAGAGGCAAGTTTCTGTAACAAATCTCCCACTATGAGCACCCAAAAAGATGGAAAACACTAGTAGATGCCTATTTTGTGTGTGTTTATTTTCATCTGCATGCTCTGGGTTATTAAAACCCGAGTTCACTACAGTGTCGGTCTACAAGAAGAACATGGAGATACTCCACTCACCCACTCCCAAAACTCATTCCCTGTATCCTGGTATAATCTGCTGTGAACCCAAGGCATTCCCAGAGAGCAATCAAAACACTGAAGCAACATTCCCAGCAATAAATGAGATTGATACTTACACTTCAGTCATTCATTTCTATACTGAAATGATAATTTTAAGTACATCCATAGGCAGATGTTCTAAGCACACATGCTATACTAATATAGTGTCCCTTTGTCCTTGTTATACCGTTAGCTATTTTACTATCTACTAATCTGCCCGGTCAGCGACTCAGCAGGTAGTATACTTAACTTTTCATGCTGAAAAGATTCCCACACAAGGTAACTGGATTTATTTTCCATTAAGAACACTCTAGTGCAGCGTGAACTATGGACCATGGACTGATATGACATCTTTTGGATGAGGATGAGGCAAAAGCCAGTTCAGCAAAGCACATTACAGTGAGGATAAGGAAATATATCTTTTTCCCCACTGTAGTACGATCTCAGAGTTAGTGTATTTAAGTAGGGGGTGTGTGGGTACAGCCCCCCACATGGGGGGGTGCAGGGTGGCTTGCCCCCTGCAAAATAGTGTTTAAAGCATTTCTTTTGGTTTTTTTTCCTGTTCGCTGAACTGGCTTTTGCAAAAGTGCACTTTCGATGTTGTGCACTTTCGCTTAAGTGGGTTTCTACTTTTCTTGCCCGAGATTTTGAAATTTCAATCAAGAAAATTAGACCCGTTTAAACATGCACTCCATAGACACATGCACTTCCAACTACAACTTTTTCTAAAATAACCAAACTGTAGCTTAGCTTTGGTGGGGCAAGAGGGGCAACTGCCTTTGGCACAAAATGTTTGGGGGTGTAATCAGTCAGTGATGTTTGTTTTTTAATTCATACTGGCTTTTAAAAGCCAGTATTGCATTTGCGATCAAACCTGAGCACTGTAGTAGAGCTTTGTGTGTAATCTAAACTGTAGCAAGCAGTTTGCTATTGTTTAAAAGTAAAAATTTTTTTTTTTGTTTGTTACTAAAATCAGACTGTTGTCTTGTTCTGTGTGTAGTCAGAAGTGTAGCTGGCTCCAACAGTGCCCTGGTGCCAGTACAGCAAACCAGCTCACCACCCCCACAGCTAGCGCTTCCAGAGCAAAAAAAAAAAAAAAAAACAAGGACTTTACTATAATAAGCCGATGACTACACTGTAGTCATCGGCTTATTACAGTGATGTCCACGCACAAAGAGCACAAAAAAAATGCACAGACACACACACACACACACACACACACACACACACACACACACTTTACTGTAATAAGCCAATGGCTAGCCATTGGCTTATTACACTGATATCCATGCCCTCCTCCAGCAAAAAAAGAAAAGCACACACTTGCTATAATGTAGCTATCGGCTTACTATACACAACAGAAAGATGACCAGTGGTGTCCTGCAGAGCTTAGTGCTGGGCCATTTTCTTTCTGTATTTATTTTTTTAACCTACATCCCAGAAATAAAGACCTATGGCTCAACAAGTTTGCAGATGATGTCAAACTGGGGCAAACTTGGAACCATTGTCAAATCCTCTTCTGACAAAAAAGCCTACCAACAGAAACTTACAATTTTAAATGCACAGTACATTAAAAATAGGCATAAATGGTATGCTAGAAAATGCAACATTGTTACTGATGGCACACTATCCATCCTCCCCAGCATATAGCATTCACAATTCTCCACTTCAAAATGATAACATAGTTAGAAACTTGGGAACCTGTGTTATTAATTCTCTTTCCTTCTATCACTGTGTAGCAATGATTGTCATTAAATCCTTCTACTTGGCACACCTGATATGCAAGGAAGTATTGTCCATAACTAAAGATGTTACTATATGTTTGTATTAAGTTCTAATCAGACCATTTACAGAATACAATGCCCCCATTGGGATGTACTTCACCAGACATATCAAACAGTTTGTAGGGCCCCAGAGGTACCTAACAAAAAAGCTCACAGGCTTAAAATCCCTAAGCTACAAGGAAAAAGACTGGAATCACTATCCCCCTTTCCTGTCTCTTATAGGCTCCTCAGAGGAGACCTATGCCTTGACTTCTGAGCAATCAAGGGTCCAGTGGTCAGGAATTTCTTGTACCTTGTCCCACAAATGCAATAGTAGTAGGGCCACCTTTATGGACTGGCATCCCAAGGGATATAATCCTGCTTCAGTAGATCAATAAAATAAGATGGAGAAACAGATTAATTAACAAATGTCTCCTCTTCTGAACTAGACAACCCTTGCAGATAAAGTAGTGTGATACACTGCCTTCCTTCAAATGGAACCTAGATAACTGGATGAATGTTCATAATATTCATAAACTCACCCCACACTTAACTTGTCTAGCCCTCCTTGTGAGGGAAGGCACTGTCAGTGATGGAAATGACACGGTGTAATGGTCACAGGTCTCAGAAGGCTTGAACTTCCTATGATTCCTATAATGACCATTGTGATTGGTGAGATATAAATATTGTGCAGTGTAGCTGAGATTCACAGCTGCACATCTTAGCTGCTGTCAGTGCTTTTGCACAAGCATGGAAAACAGCTGTAACGTACTGTGTTATTGGAGTGAATCAGAGACAATTGCACTAAATTACTGCATTACCATTGTTTTGGTTCTTTTATCATTTCGTAGGAGACCATGCTACAATGAACAATCAATGGATACAGGAAAAAGGTAAGGAAGTCTAGTTATAGTAAGACAAAAGGGAAAAGTCACAGCAGACAAGATTACTGGTAATGCACACAACATAGAAATGTGTGTTACAGAGTGCATGGTTGCCACACAAATTTGTCACACAGTGGACCATTGGTGCTCTAAATGGACCAAGACAGAGATATGCTGTGGGACTGGAGTTTCATGACACCTATGGATGCCAAGTTTGCACTTATCAAGTAGATTACTCTGTAGAAAGTTATCCCACAAGAAATAAAAGTATAGGTCATGTGTGTGGCAGATGAAGGAATCATGGAAACTGCCTGGATGATGCACAGACACATTGTAAATAATACTCTGTTCACAGCACATTGACCAGCAGTTAATGAAGTAGAAGCCTTTCTGGTTCATATAATAGAGAATGGGATCTTAATACCAATGTGGGTGCAGTCAATGGTCCACAGGACCACAGGAAATGAACTATTGTCATATATTGCCTGCACAGTGTTATTTCTCTCCTCTGCAGATAATGAAAACCACATATGGTCCTCCACATGCATCAGCATCACATCTGGGAATTGGTGTAGAATTCATGAGGCTGAGGTCTGCATATCTCCAAGCATATCTTTAAAAAGATTCCCATAATAACAATGGTTAATACTACACAAATTATCATGAAAACTGAAGTAGACAATCCACGTATCCCCCATGATGCCATATGATGGTGGCACATATGGATGCCTCCTGTATGATGCATCTGCCTGCACATGATAGCAGTCGATAATGCCCTGGTCATAGAAGTGATGGTATGTTATATGCTGATGGACCTTTTCTGTATACACAGGGTGGTGGTGCCCATCATTGTGGACACTGCCTTCCAAAGTGACCACTAACATGTTGACCAAGTAAGGTAGATGTTACTCTTAGCATGTTAGTCTGAATAATAACCCTGTTCAACAAAAGATGATGGTGCACAGATAAGCTGATGGCCAAGAATCACCATGCAAGATTATACATTTCTGAATTACACTGCCATGGCTTCTCTCAAAGTACATATGCAATAGCTCTCATTAGTATATTGACACATCATTATATGATCATTTGCAGGAAATGCATACAGTGTCATTTTCCAACTATTGTGGTTGTGCTACACATCTCTGAATCATTCCCTCCCTGCACTTCACCACTCACCTTGCTAATTTGGCAAATACAATGTGCTACTTATTTCTGAATATCCCCCAGGGGTTTAGTCAGTTCTTTGTTAGTTCTATGTAAGAAGTCACTGCACATGTTTCTTTATACCACAAAATGTGAGTTTTTAATTTTACTTTTGGCAGCTGTCATCATGTCTATAGTTGTATAAAGGAATATCTTACATTGTTTCAGCAGCACTCATATATTTCTTTGCTTATTGCTAAGTGTGAAGTTTGCACATTTTTTTGCAAGTATATACATTTATGTCCTTTGGCTGGGTGATTATTTATCAGTAACAAATTACATTCTATGCTTTAATCTAGACAGCAACAACTAATGACTTCAGAGAAGAAGGACTGCAGGAAGCAACTGAACGGGTAGGGAAAACTGGAATGGAGTGGGGTTATATTATGGCAGATCAGTCACAATACTTCTGTGATCAAACAACAGATGCGGTTAGCCACTTTCATCCACAGACTGCCTTGAATTTTAGACACTATCTTAACTATATATAACTCAGATATCTGATTGCAATCAGCAAGGCCATCCTTAGGTGAAACTGAGTGCTAAACAAAAGATTCCATGGTAGCCCTCTCCTATACACTGGTCCCTGCCACAAACTTGAGTGCCCCTCCCCCATTTTTCCCACATCCCAGTCCCACACCACCCAAATAGATTACTTTTCCTTGTTTTTTTTTTTTTTTTTTGGTTGTTCTAACTTTATTTTACTTTTCAGCTTTTTTCTCTTCATCATTTCAGTACAATAACTGGCCAAGACTGAATTGTGTTAACTGTGGATAAAGTAAATCAAACTAGGGGTCTGGTAATTATTAATCCCCCAACATCATATGGATGTAGATGCTCTGCAAAGTTATCTTACAGCGTTTTTGAAACCTTCTGATCCAGTGATGGCCTAAACAAAAACATGAGTTAGGAAAGAAATTTCATTTTTACTTTCAAGGAAAATAAAGTTGTGTACAAAGCTTAATGTTCAAAACTGACTAAATGGTAGTGCCCGATAAACTGAGAAGACAAAAGTTTCTAAACATATATCAATATCTTGGAAAATTCCATACTTTCCTGGACCCCAATAAAAATGATAATCACTTTCTGCATATCTCTATGCTTTTAGATTAAGATGATAGAGAAAGCAAAGATTGCCAGAAGCATACATTACACAGCTGAGGGTGTGGGAAATGAAACCAGTGCACTTAGATAAAACCCACAAAAAATAGAGAATCCATGCAGACTCCACACCCAAGGAATCACAGACAAAAATCTTCAATCAGAGAACCAAAGGCTGTGAGATGACAATGCTAATTGCTGTACCATGTTACCAGTGATCAGTTGGTATCACACACATCCTGTCCTGACTGCCACAGACAGCCTCATATTGTATATAGCACTGATGTTTGGTTATGATGGAAAGTGAAAGAAATAATGGCTAACTTGTTACTTTTAGATATACTGCAACCATCTCTACACATACAGAACTGTCTTCGTCCACAGACCTCCCCTATACCTATCAGTTATAACCACTTTATTAAGTGAGTACACTTCAGATGTCTACTTGTGTTAAAAATAGTCAAAGAAAGTATTGCAGCTGACTAAACACAAATGTACATTGGTTCTTCAACCCAGAATAATGACTGATTTGAACAAACAGCAGCAGGGTCAGTCATTTTATACACTGGTAGCCTCCATGCCCAGTAATTAATGCCAAATACCTCAGATGCCTGACTGTGATACAAAAGTAGCTGGAGTAATGTATTTCAACTTTGAGTCATACAAACAGTGGACACAGTAAAGCATTCCAACTTTTTTCTCACACATAATCTTCAATCCTGCAAAACCAGAATAACAGCTTTTTAACCTGAACAAATGGCAGCAAGGTCAGTTAGCTCTAGACACAGAGAGCTAAAATGCCCAGCAATTACAGCCAGTTTGTTGACTCCATACAACTCAGATGTCTATATTTGATCAAATGACTGAATAAACACATAAATAATGGTTGCAGTAATGTATTTCAGCTTGCAGCAGTCAGACACATGCAGTCAACTCATTGAACATAGAGATGTACATACACACACACACACACACACACACACACACACACACACACACACACACACACACACACACACACACAAAGATGTACCCACCAGTTACAGAAAGTTGCATGTGTGCATACCAGATAGCTAATAGTGATTAAATTAATAAATATATAAATAACGACTACATGACTGTAGTAATGCAGCCACCTTGCTTCTTACAAATACATACTATTCCGTCAAAATCAGTAAAATGACCATTTAGCTTCAGCAGATGGCAGCAGAGCCAGACAGGCTCATTCTTATCCACAAAATGTCTACATGCCCAATGGCCCAATGATTATAACCATTTTGTAAGCTGTGTACACAGCAGATATCATATTATAGTAAAATGAAAATAATAACAACTGGACACTGCAATTTGAACTCATTACCCCTACACACACAGATACACACACACACACACACACACACACACACACACACACACACACACACACACACACACACACACACACACACACACACACACACACACACACACACACACACACACACACACACACACACACACATACACCATTAGTGCTGGGCCATTTTCTTTCTGTATTCACTTTTTTTAACCTACAACCCAGAAATAAAGACCTATGGCTCAACACATGTTTTGTGAGTCACACTGCAAAGAATGCACTGTATGAAGCAACATTACTGAAAAACTTCTGAAAGAAATAGAGATGAGCTACTGATGAATGGTGGGATAATGTAATAGTAATAAAATCTGTACCTAAGGGGAGCTTCAATGGATGCTAAAGAAAAAGAGCAACGTGTGACCAAGAATCATGAGGTGGTAACATGAACAGTACACATTATTAATATAAATTTGATAAATTAGTTGTATGCCTCAGTTTTAAATAACACTCTTTAAAAACATCCATTTGTATCTTAAAAGAAAAACATACAAATCAGGCTTAGGGTTTCAAATAAATTTCTCTGCCTGTGCTAATTTCCATTGCATTTTTGGACTTGGAGTCAACACTTCATTGTCATATCTGGCCATGCTAGTGTTCTCACTACTAACCCATGAATCTCCATAGTATAGGTATCTCCAATGCACAGACACTCAAGAAAAACAGACAAACACACACACAAACTCCAAATAGACATGCATATCCCTGCAGCCATAATAAGCCCCATAACACTTGCACATACTCACAGAAGCACTTATTCACACACCTGATTCCCCACTTTACCCAGCAGTCTGACCACTGAGGTAAACATACACACACCCACACATACCCACACACACCCACACACACATAAGGCTCTGCTATACTTGCCAGTATTTGCTGTACGAGCTATAACTACTCCTACAGGACTGTAGGATTAAATCTTTCTACCAAGCTACTCAATTGCTGCCACCATTACTGAGGGACAGCACTGCTAAACTGGAATGCCGCTTCCCCAGATAGACTGCTCTCCACTCTAAGGCTGCCACCAGGGAGGACCATAGTGGAAAAGCAGTCCGTGAATTGTGGAATGCCTTTTTGAATCCTGCCAGGGAAGGTTGAGAGCTATGCAGCTTGCTGCTATCAGAACAATACATGATGAATCCCATTGCAAACTCCCTGCACATAATATAATATACATGCACACACAGATACACACAAACATGCATGCTCATGCACACAGACACATGCAGACACATGTATACACAATTAAAAAATACCTACCCTCTTACATATTGGATGACAGCCTAGTGGAGTAAGCTAATTTTGTTTATTTTTTTACTTTATTGTTTTTTGACTTGAAGACAAAACTTCTCATATGCAGAGTAGTATGTAGAGTTGCAAGCCCCAAAATAAGCAAAACTGGCTATTTTTTAATAAAAATAAATAAATAAAACTTGAGTTCTTAATGGTTTTGTTTTCACTGGGAGGAGCTGCAGCACAGCAGCAAGTACCACAAGCTGCACCTGAATCTAACCTTGTTTTTATGAATAGGATACATTTTGAAACCTAAGGAGTTTTTTTCTGTTGTATAACTTATTATTTTTGAGATCCGCCAAAGTTTTTTTATAATTTACCTGTATATTTGTATCATACTGGTACATGTTTATTAATGCAGAAGATAATAACTCGTAAAACTCATTGATGGTATCAGAGCAAGGTTATTTCAATCAATAAGCATAGCACTGTGATCTGTTTTCATACATATATTGTTTATTAGGTTCCCTATTAGAAGACCGAAGAAGCATTCTTTCGAATGCGTCTTGGTCAAACTCAAAAGCCTGAAACGGCAAAATATCGAAGCGGCTTTTAATCAAATTCTTTCCCTGGGAAATGTAATGTTTAAAGTATCTGATGAAGCAGCTTGACTGTTTGTTACAGTCTGTTTATTAAAGTTTTTTATTAAGTTACTCATTGCCGTGGTTCAGTGCTCACTATATATTTTTTACGTTCATAATGTTTAAAGTATGTTTTTTTTTTTTGGTTGTTGTTGGAACAGCAATTTTTTTTCCCTAGGAAAAAAAATCGCTGTTCTGACAGTTCGAAATTGTAGGCTTTCGCTTACATAGGGTCAATTAATCACCGTTTGCTTTTTTAAGAGCTCGGTGATCTAGTATAGACCCGTTTATTATGCCATAGTTTCAAATGACAAACCATAGGAAGGATAATTTATTTACAAATGACTTTCTCTTTATTCTTAGGCTAATGATGTTGGTAAGAAAAATTTACCAAAATAAAAAATAAACCAGTCAGACAGATGTGCAGTATATGTTATCCTTGACCAATCTTCCCATTGAAGGTGAATTACAGAGGTACCATGGTTATCAAGAATAAAATGTATTAAACGTCTGCCCAAATGGACTTCATTTTTTTTATAAAGATGTTGGTATCATATAGCAATAACCAATGATGTCGGTGTGGTACACTGAAGATTTACCCATGGTTGGTGTGGTTTAATCATGAGGGTGAAGCCCGAGTGATTAAATAAAGCCAACCGTGGGAAAATTTTAATATACCACAACCACGGAGTCAGTTATTGCTATTATACAATGACATTGTTTACGAAAAAAAAAACCTTACTTTTCTTAAATAATGTCTTTGTATAATGGCACACTACTGTTCTTCCATGGCTGGTGGTATACTGCTTCCTTGTGTTGATGTACTGCGCATGCAAATGGGACTTGCATTCCCACGCATACCCAGTACATCAGTGCTCGGGAGAGTAAGCAGTGGAGAAAAGAAGATCTCCGTTGCTCCGCTTTTCCTTTATTTATTTATTTTTTTTTAATTAAAAAAAAAGTTTGGGAAGTTTAGGGTAGGAGAGAGACAGAATGGAGGAAATACAAAGGTAATTAGGTATGTGTCTTTAGTTTTAAATAACGTACCTGATTTCCCTTGTATTTTCTGCATGGTGTCTCTCTCGTATGTCTGAAGTCCTCCAGACTACAAATTTTGTTTTTATTTTTATTCAAAAAAAGTTAAAATTAAAGAATATACCAATGGATTTACGGTTGGAACTTACCAGGAAGGACATGACATTGGGGAATGCAGTGTTCTCCCATATTTGTGACTACAAGGTCCAGAATGTTGGAACCTCTAGTGTGTGTATGCAGTAACTTATCAATGATGTTTCTATTTATAAAGTCTGGGAATCTCTGTGCCTGCAGATTTGAGGCCATGTAGGTTTCCCAGTCTAAAAAGGGTAATTAATGTTCCCCATGAGTAAGGTGTTAGGTTGGATGGTGAGCACTTCCAGCAGGTTTAAGTATGCTTTATGAGTTTCTTGGGACACAGAGAGTGATCTATAGCTTGTGAAGATATGGTGCAGAATTTTATCTATGATGACCTGCACATGGAGTAACTCCAGTGTGTTGTCCTGTGTAACCAACCTAGAGGTATGCTTGCTATTGATGTATATCAAGACACCTACACCATTAGCCCCCTATCTATGCAGCGGCAGGTCAAAAAGTGTAGAAGGTAATGAAACCTTGCACTGCTGGAGCACTCTCTACAGCTTTAAACCAGGCCTCACTAACTGCACAGCTGTTTATATTCTCCAGGATGAAGAGGACTTGGAGGGAGTGTATTTTTTTTTCATTTAGGCTCCTGGCATTGAGCAGTAATACCTTGATGTAAAGTTAAGTTGATTTTGTTATATCGGTAGGTTTGTCAATTTGGCATTGCCTAAAAAAATTCTATGAAGAGGATAAAGTTTTAGCCAGTATTCAAAAGCCTAGAGAGGGCAGGTGCAGACCATCCTAGGCAAAGCAATGTGGTCTAGTAATCATGTCTTCCCATGCTGACAAATATTGGATCCCTATAGAATGACAACAGAAACTCAGCCAGTTGTTAAAATCAGTCATCTTTTGTTCGTACTGTGGCATCATCCTTAGTGAAGGTAATATGCTACTCAATGATAGGCTCATACTAGCCTGAGACACATAGCCAGAGAGATCTGTAATGTCCCTCTTCATATACTCTATGGAGGTACGTCTCAGGTCATTTACAACTACATGGACAATGATGGAATCATACTGGTACTTGTGGTGCAGTGACTTGAGTGCGTGCATAATTTGGTGGATCCTGGCTTCAGATAGGTAACTAACCAATATCTTGTCCTTGTTCAACCTGGTTAGAGGGATATCAGTATGTCAAACAATGGAGTCCCCAATGACTAGAGCCCTGGGAAGTCTGTTTGCTTGCCTTATGAGCTTTGTATTTGGAGCTCCACTGAGTGTGGTTGTATATGTGGTGTTAGGTGATGCTTTTATTGAGTGCTTTTGTGTTTGCTGAGGATTTGGGGCTCCACTGAGTGTAGCTGTATGTGTGGTGTTAGGTGTTGCTTTTATTAAGTGCTTTTGTGTTTGTTGAGGATAATTCTTAAAGCTGCAAGGGTGATTTTTTTTAAGCTTTATCAAAGAACAGGGACTGGAAGAGTCAGCAGGTTGGGGAATCTGCTTTAATATCCTGTTGTTTTCCTTTAATGATGGGTGGTATAGAAGGTGTTTGTTATTTAGGAAGATTGTATTTAAGTGCCTCAGCATACATTTGTCTAGGCGTGTGTTATGAACTATCTGAGGTTGGTGTGATTTTCACAATCTGATTTGTGCTTGTGTGCAAAAGTTTAGCCTTCAGTGATATGTGTATGCATACGTCTCTCATACTGTACCTGTTACTTTAAGGATTACGTGGTTGTCAGTAAACATGAGACAATTGCTGCATTGTCTCAAGATACCCATCTCCACCAAGCTGACTGCAGAGAAGTTAGGGAATTGCATATCCAGTTTGTCCAGTCCTCTAATTGGTGAGCTGCAAGGGTATAGCATATGAAGGTTAATGGAAGGCTATTTAGGGTGCTTAATTTTTTTTGGGGGGGTAAAGCAGACTATGCTATAAAATACTAAAGTCTACTAAATTTAATGGTATTACCACTCATGCCAACCAGCTGCTCTAAGCTTGTCAGTGCACAAGGTATTTGCTCTATATTTACTGCTTTACAGGGTACCACTTTATGGGCAGCCATGTATGAAAAATTTGCTTCTAGTTGTTTGTGTCTGTACAGGGCATTGGTATGGTGAGCAAATGTGCCAAATTTATACTGGCACTGAAAATGCAGAAACCTGACTACTGCTCCCTCTGGCCAATAAAATTACTAAACTTAAAACCCTTTAATGCAATTAGCCAACAAGAAACAGATAACAGATATCTGTAGCATTTTTTTTCATCACAGCTATCTCAGCATTTGTGCTTTAATAGTAAAGTACTACTTTCTTAGTTTTGCATCTGCCATAACGTAACACTTGAGGAACTTAATTTTACTAAAATGGATAAAGTTTGAAAGCACTGACTCCAGTTTTGATTTATCACCTTTAAGTTTTGATTCTCCAGTTTTGATGGATGCTTATGAGTTTATTACCACAATGAAAACAGTCACTAGGTATGCCTAGCAATTGCTGAATTTTCCTGCACTGTTGCATGTTGGGTAAGTTGTAGCTGCAGCTATGTATGTACGGTTTTGTCTGCTGCTCATTTCAGACCTTTTAACAACTTTGTATTTTCTGTGGAAAACTAGAGCCTGGAAAGTATATTTCTGTACATATACAGATCTTGAACCTCATGCTCGATTTGGTATCCTAAACTCATAGTCTTGAGGAACTGTATTTTGCTGTCAACCAAACAGCCAGCTCCAAAAATTCATCTCCACTATCAATGTACTTTTAAGAATATTTTCTCAATTATCAATTTACTGCTGTTTCGGGAAGCTGAGATTAATTACCTGAGTGATGTGCTGAATGCAGGGTATATTATAGCAATAACCCACGCCTGGGTGTGGTTAATGCTGGATTTACCCACGGTTGGTGTGGTTTGGTCACGAGGTCAAAGCCCGAGTGGCCAAACAAAGCCAACTGTGGGTAAATCCAGCATTACCCACACCCAGAAGTGAGTTATTGCTATTATACAATGACATTATTTAAGAAAAAAAATAATTACTTTTCTTAAATAATGGCATTGTATAATGCCTCCTTGCTGCCCTTCCGCAGCTGTCTGGTATTCTGTGGCAGTTCTGATGTACTGCGCATGCGCATGCCTACGCAGTACATCAGAGCTGTGGGCAAAAGCAACGGAGAAAGCAAGATCTCCATTGCTTTTTAAAAAGTGTTTCGCTATGTTAAATGAGTTTAACATAGCGAGACAGCTTTAAAAAAAAGCAACGGAGAATATCCGTTGCTTTTTTAAAGCTGTCTCGCTATGTTAAATCCATTTAACATAGCAAGACAGTTTTGAAAAAAGCAACGGAGAAAGCAAGATCTCCATTGCTTTTTAAAAACTGTTTTGCTATGTTAAATGAGTTTAACATAGGGAGACAGCTTTAAAAAAAGCAACGGAGAATTTCCATTGCTTTTTAAAGCTGTCTCGCTATGTTAAACTCGTTTAACATAGCGAGACAGTGTGAAGCAATGGAGATCTTGCATTCTCCGTTGCTGTAAAAAAAAAAGAGTTATAGTAATGGAAAAAGTCCAGGCGACCGGACCTTTTTCCATTACTATAACTCTGATTTACAACATGCACGCTGACTAATCAGCATGCATGTTTTTGAATATTTAATGGGGGGTCGTTGTATAATTGCATTTAATGTCTAACTAGAATATGAATTATTGCTGTAACTGAATTAAAATGTACAGTTGGAAGCATTGTTGATCTTTTTAAAGTTTACTGTTTTAGTGATGCTGCATGGCTTATACGATATTTTTATTAACAGTTGTTTTCAGTAATTGCGAGAGCTTGGGAAAACGTATGTACTACTTGTATAAAATAGGTGGTGCTGCGATAGCGTTGTCGCCTTACAGTAAGACGCTGTCCAGTTCGATTCTCAGCTAGAGCATCTTCTGCGTGGAGACATGAGTGAATGGGCATACCTTCGTTGAAGGTTGTGCATCAGGGCTGGCAACTCGGCACGTAAAAATCCACTGCCAATCATTAGCGGACCGGAGTTCCGCTGTGGCGACCTCTAGCCGGGAAAAGCCGAAAGACACAACAACGTACATGTAATAATACATGCAAATGTTCACATATGCTTTGATTTAGTTTTTTTTCAGAGATTGCATGTGTGTTGTGGGTCACATGATTCCCTATGTATAATGAAATGTTAAACATTCTGGCATCAAACATCAATTTGAGCAGGTTAGAGCATACATTTCTTTGCATTTGACTATGGACTCTAACAAAAGAAAAGTGTATGTTTAAAAGTTTCACACTGCATAGAGAGAATTTTATGATTTTGCGCAGAAAGTTGATTGTGTTATTTGTAGCCTCTGTAGTGGATGTACAAGTGTGATAGTTTTGGTGTCCACTGCCATTTCACCACTAAGCATGAAGCCACATTTTCTGGAGCCGATGACAAAGAGAAACGAGTGCATCAAACAAGCTATTGCTACATATGAGAAACAGATAGCTTTGCTAAATGAGTTGGGAAATTATGTTGCAGTCCTACACATTGCAAATATGTCAAATTCTTTACCGATGAGAGTACATAAAGACTGCTTTCTTAAACTGTGCTGAGGAACTCTTTCTTAATTTTGTAAATAAGAGCAACATCATTGTTCATTCTGAAGAAATGTCATTGTCTGCTAAGAGTCTTCAAAGGTGAATAGATGCAGTGACAACTGATATCAGGGAGCAAAAAACTCAAGACCTCAATGCATGTAATGTACCGAGCCTCGCACTTGATGAACACAGAGACATATGTGATATCCCATTACTTCCTGTGTTATATCTGGGGAAATGTGGCATGAAGAGCCTTTAACTGTAATATATAGCATGACAAAGACCACTGACATAGCTAATGCTGTCAAAGACTTTTTCACATGACAATGATTAGACTTGAACAAAACACTTCTGGGACCACTGCTGTTGCACCTGCTATGACTGCTAAAATATCTGGATTTCTAAAACATCTAGGAAGTGAAACTGGACATCCTGTTTTGAGTTTCTCTTGCATCATTCATCAGGAAAACCTGTCTACTTTGTTTTCTTGTACCATTTAAATCAAGACATGACAACTGTTGTGAATCTTCAAATTTTTTGACTTTATGGACACGTGTGGCACATGAGAGATTCTGCAAAGTCTTGCATAATATGAATTCTGCACATAGAGCTTTAGTGCTGCATTACAGTATATACTGGTTGAGAAAAAGGTAATCTGCTCATGTGACTTGCTTGTCTTTGTGCCCATAGAGGTTTTCCATCATGAAAGTGGTTTCCAATATGCAGAACTTATTAATGAGTGCTTTTTTCCATAGATGTTACATTACACTTAAATAGTCTGAATACTAAATTAGGACACATAAGTCCATATTCCAGCTATATGAAAGCTTTCTGTGCCAAGCTTCTTATCAGATGGGCTGTTGAATGATCAGCCTTCTTTTACTTGCTGTCATTTCCAGCACAATCACGTTAATACAGGGGAAATGTGCAATTATATGGTATTGTATATTGCTAGACAATCAGTTCAATGGATGATTCCAAAAATGTTTTTATGTCAAAAGACCCATTTTCTTCTTATAGGTGTCGTCAGCTCTACAAAAACTGACACAGACCTGCAGAACTTTAAGTGCATGAAGTCTGAAGGATTTAAAATGGAACTGATTTACTTCCAAAGCTCTGCTTTTTGGCTATCAGAGCTCAAGTCATTACGAGTTGAACCTGAAAATTAAATGGACTGTGAACACAAGAGCACATCATGTTGGGCTTCCTTTCCTGATAAGTATGCTTGCATGAAGAAAGCATGCTCTTAGTTGCTATCTACATTTGGATCTACTTAGCACAGTGACTGTGAGCAAATATTTTCACTAATAAACAACGTTCTGAATCTTATGAGAAGCCCTCTTGCTATTGACTCTTCAATTCTTTTATATCGTCTAACAACCAGATACCAGAGTAGCATCTCCAAATAGCAACAAGAGTCAGAACCAGTGCAGACCCTTACTAACTGTAACGCCACAAGTAAGTGTTTGACTACTTAAATACTTGCTCATTTCACTGATTTTTTTTTACATTTAAGTCTGTTAATACTAAAATACTGGCTTATGTGTTTGATTTTTTTTTACTTTTACTTTCACTAAGAATGTTTTAGTTCACCATCGTTTTGCCATTTCTTTTCATTATTTATTTAGCAATTGTATAACCAAGGACATGTCATTAGGATTGTTGCATATAGAGAAGACAGCCTGTAAAATAAAATAGAAAAATGGAAACATGATTCAATTACTATTCCAGGAATACATCACTGAAACAAATTTAGCTAACAAATGTGCCAGTGAAGAAATGTCATTAATGTGTTGCATTGCAATGAATGCAGATGAGTTCACTTTGAGAGGCTTAAGCTTCATTCCAAGCAGTTTGTCACAAGTCGCAATGAATGCAGATGAGTTCACTTTGAGAGGCTTAAGCTTAATTCCAAGCAGTTTGTCACAAGTTGTAAGACAGTGAATACAGAAACCGCTTCATTTGTATTTAGGATCATAGGATCATAGGACTTTACTAGGCTATTGGCCCTGAGACCCTTACAAGCCTAGCCAAGAATTTAGCCCATGTTCCAACAAGTCAGCACCCTATGCCATTGTCCAGCAGGGACACAGGTGGAATCCCAGGGGTGTATTTTCTGTTCCCCATCCAGTTATCCAGGTTGCACTTAAAAAGGTTTAATGAGGTACTCTGCTTTACATGGACAGGGAGTCTATTCCACAAAAGGGGGAGTCTCTGGGACACAAATCTGTCCCGCCAATAAGTCCTATTGATGTCAGACAGGTTGAGGTTGTGCGTGTGGGTTACTTGAGTGGAGCTTGACTTGTGGATACGCAGTAGTCCCATCAGGGTGGGGTCTGACATTGCTTTGTATGCCAGACAGAAGTCAACTCTGAGGAGTCTGTAGGAGACTGAGTAGAGGGACAGAGCTTTTAACCTATCTGTGTAGGGTAAATGTTTGAGACCCAGGATTCTCTGAGTGAGGAACCTCTGTGGTCTCACCAGCTGCTGCTGCATGTGCTTTGTGAGGTACATGCTGAAAGAAGCATTGTACTCAATAATGGGACTTATAAGGGAAGAATACAGGGTTGTTATGACCACCTTGTCCCTGGATAAGATACCCTTACTAATGAGGTGGGCCATGTAGAAAGCTTTCTGTACAATGGAGGCAATATGGTGGTCCAAAGTCAGTTTGCTATCAACCTGCGTGCCCAAGTCCTTCATGACTGATTGTATGTTTAGTACCTTATTATCAATGTGATAATTTGTGGGGATGTCACTTTCCCCAAAAGGAATGATGATTCATTTTTTAGCATTCAGTTTGAGGCCATGTTTCTGGCACTCGTCATTTGTTTGGGTGAGACCCTTTTGGAGGATGCCCACATCACCAGGGGAATTGATGACAGCATCCAGCTTGCAGTCATCTACAAACATGGTCAGCCATAACCCACTAGAGCTGGCCTACACCTCTGAGAAGTATATCCTAAACAGCAGAGGCCCCAAGACCGATCCCTGGGGTACACCACTTATTACGGGTCTACAACTTGAGGTGGCTTCCCCTATTTTGACTAGGTGGGTTCTATCAGTGAGCCAGTTTGCTACCCATCTGGTATCATATAGATTGATGCCAAGTTAAGAGAGTTTATCTATTATACCTGAGTGAGAAATAGTATCGAAGGCTTTGGCCAGGTCAAGGTAGGTGGTGTGCACTGTTTTCCCCTCATCTGTGGCCTTGGTGACTGTCTCAAAGAAAGTTGACCAAATTTAACAGGCATGACCTTCTCTTGACAAAACCAAACTGTGTGGGATCAAGTGTCTGGAGGTTGCTAATGTCCTTGTTAATGAAGTCCATGATAATTCGCTCAATGGCCTTGTAGATCAGGCTAGTTAGACTGATGGGTCTATAATTTCCTGGATCTGTGGACATTCTGCCTTTGTGCAAAAGGATGGCAGTAGGTATCCTCCACTCAGCTGGGATAAAGCCGGTACTTAGGCTTTGGTTGACTAGGGTGCCTAATGGTGCTGCAAGTTCCTGCCTGAGTTCATGTAGGATGCAGCCTGGGATGTTATCGGGTCCCATGGAGGCTGCATTTTTGCCTTTGAGAGGGCAGTGATGACTTGCTCCCTAGAGATAAGGGGAGGGTGGCAGGTACTGGGGATGTCCTGTTTTACTGATGGGGAGATAGAGAAGTGAAGTTTTCACTGAATCTCTCTGGCAGCAGGTTGGCTATATCTAAAGCGTTTGTGTATGTGGTGACCTTGACCACCAGTTCTGAGCAGATCTGGGTGCTTCCCTAGAGATTGAGGACATATGTGAAGAAGGCCTTATGACTGTCTTTAGTAGATGTGGCCAGTTTAAACTCAAAGTTTGCTTTGGAGGCTTTCACTAGTGCTCTTATTCGCTTATTCAGGCTATGGAGAGATTGTTCCAATTAGGTACCTGCTCCTTCTTGTTCCTGGACAGCAATTTTTTCCTTTTATTATAGAGTGTATTTATTGTAGATGTTCACCAGATGGGGTTACTCTTTCTTGAGGAGGAGGATTTCATCCTGTCTGGTATTTCTGATTCCATGCAACTATATAAATGCTCATATAGTACTTTGGTGTAGGTTTGAACATATGTGCCAGTTCCTACTGAGGGGGAGGGAGCTGTGAAGCTGTTTATACCTTCCCTCAGGAGGTTGCAATCAGCTTTGGAAAAGTTTTTTTGTTTGACCCTAGCTGGGGGGTAGGGGTAAGGGGAGATGGTTAATTTGAAAGTGACTGCTTTGCGGTCAGATCTTACCAGGGATAGGTTCATAGGTTCATAGATTCGTACTGGGCTAACTGCTGTCATGGGCCATTTTAAGCCTAGCCAATTTCCACATGTGAGAATCAAACCCTGCACCTTGTGTTTCTAAGGTAAACATCTTAACGATCATGCCAACCACCCGCCCCTGATGACACTGTAGGGATGCTGCAGTGGTTACTCATGTTGGTTAATACCAAGTCCAAGATATTTTCACCTCTTGTGGGGGTGTCAACCAACTGTTCCAAGGCATTTGCATTGACAAAATCATGGAATCTCTGGGCATTTTTGTTTCGGTATGAGTATTTCTTCCAATCTATAGTTGGATAGTTAAAGTCACCCCGGATCAGGGTAAAGGATTGAATCTTGATAGATTCAAAGAGGTCCAGATAGGTGGAGTGGGCATTCTGAGTCAGAGTTGGAGGCCTATAGCTAGCTATGATTTAAATAGGGGTCTTGTCAATTGTTAACTGCACCTGGAGTGTTTTCTGTGCATCATACTGTTTGACCAGCCTTGAGGTGTGTATGTCTTTTATATATTGCAACTCCACCGCCTTTTGTTTTGCTGCCCATGCCTTGGGATATGAATGAATGATAGGATAAGTAACCTGGTATGGGTAGGGTGGTCTCCAAAGCTTTGAACCAGGTTTCTGTGATGCACAAATGTCAGCGTCTTCCAAGGTTAAGCATGCTTGCAACGAGTGCAGTTTCATGTTTAGACTCCTAGTGTTTAGCAGCATGACCTTTAATTTACGTTTTGATGAAATTTTCATGTTGGTAGTTTTGACCTCATGGCATTGCCTAAAAAGGCACTATGGGGGCGGCAAGAGCCTTTGCCAGGAGCCTGAATCCCAAGGGAGACAAATGCAGGCCATCTCTGGCAAAGCATTGTGGTTTGTCAGTCATGTCATCCCAGGCTGTGTGGTACTGGATCCCCTTGGAATGATACCAGAAACTAAGCCAATTGTTAAAGTCAATCATTTTCTATTTGCATTGAGCCATCATTCTGGGTGATGGTAGAAACTTGCTTAAGGCTAGGAACATAGCTGCCTGGGACACATACTCAGCAAGCTTGATCATGTCTCTCTTCATATAGTCCATGGAGGTACATCAAAAGTCATTCACTCCAACATGGACTATGACAGAGTCATAACAGTACCTGTTGAGCAACTTGAGTGCATTGGTGATATGGCAGATTTTGGCATCTGGCAAACAGCTAACCGTGACTTTCTCCTTATCCAGCGTGGTGAGGGGCACATCTGTGTGTCTCACAATGTAGCCAATGATACCTCTCAACTGTCCATATTTTCACAGAATATATAGATGTTTGCTTCATATATTTGGTCTATTCTTCATAAAATTTGTGGTTTTCTGGCAAACCAAAGTCACTAAGCAATGACAAGCATTTGAGTTTCCAACCTCATACCCTTCAGAAAATGCATGTTAATGCAAAATCAGTTATTCTCGCAATTTTCAAAGTTTATAATAAAAATATGATTTTGGGCCTTTTTCCCACTAGAATTCTTGTGCAAAGAGTTTGAGACTTGTGGGCCTACTTACCTACTAGGTTAATAAAAGTGTCAAGGCAGGCAGTTAATTAATTCAATACTTTAAGTAAAAAGGCTGAAAGACTAGGGGAGAACATAAGAAGCAGTTACTGGTGTGTTTAGTTTGAAGAGCTTGATCTCCATTCCAAATTGTTTGTCCCAAGTAGTTTGATTGATAGAATCATAGATTCATAGATTGTTACTAGGCTAATGACCCAGGGGACCTTTCTAAGCCTAGCCAAGTTTTCCTGAAAGAATAGTGATGTCCTGTATCCACAGAGGACATTGAGGGCCAGGCATTTATAAGCTGCCTATGTCCATAAAGACATGGGTGCCAGGCCTGTGAAATGTTCTATTCCCCATCCACTGGTCTAGGTTGCACTTGAACTGGGTAATAGATAAACTCAGCTTCACATGGATGGGAAGCCTATTCCAGAGGAGGGGCAGTCTCTGGGACACATATCTGTCTCTCCAGCATGTTCTGTTTAAGTGACAGACACAATTTATGTCCCTAGACCTTGTATTTCTAGTACTGTTTGACTTATGAATATGTAGGAGCTTCAGAAGAGTGGAGTTTGCAGATACCTTGTAAGCCAGGCATAGATCACCTCTCAGGAGACTGAGTAAAGGGAAAGGGCATTAAGGTGTTCTGCATAAGACAGGTTTGCTATGCTTTGTATTCTTTTTGTAAGAATCCTCTGAGGTCACTGTAGTTGCTGCATATGTCTGGTCAAGTACATACTGAAGGGAGCATTGTACTCTGTGATTGATCTGATAAGGGCAGAATACAGTGGGATAACAACCTCTTTGGACCTAGATGCCATGTCCTTATAGGTTACACAACATAAAAGGTTTTCCTCGATCCTGTGGTTATGTGGTGGTCAAAGGTAAGGCTACTGTATACGTGCTCACCCAGATCACTAACCACTGAGTCGATTATTAGGGGCATATTATTGGACAGTGCAGTGGTGCAGAGGTAGCATTGTCACCTCACAGCAAGAGGTTCTCCACTTCGATTCTCGCCTGGGGTGCCTTCTGTGCAGAGTCTGCATGTCCTCCCTGCATTCGTGTGGGTTTCCTCCGGGTACTCCAGTTTCCTCCCACTTTACAAAGACATGCATCTAGAGCATTTCTCCCAGGGCCTCTGCTGAAAATTGGCTTCATTCCAAGTCGGAATTTCCCAGTTAATAAATGTTAAATAAATAAAATAAAATAAATATTATCAACATGGTAATTAGCCAGGACTTCCCAAATGGTACAATTATGTATTTCCTAACATTGAGTTTAAGACCATGGCTTTGGCACCATTTGTTAGTCAGAGACAGGCCTTCTTGAAGAATAGTAGGAACAAGAAAGACAAACTTGAAGAAAGCTAGTGTCTCCAGGGGAGTTGATGATAACCCCAGCTTGCAATCATCTGCAAATTTAATCAGCCATAAACTTTCAGCATTTGCTTTCATTTCAGAGAAATAGATGCCAAGAAGGATCGGGCACAGTACTGAGCCCTGAGGGACATCACTAGTGACTGGCTTCTTGGTGGAGGTGGCCTCACCTATTTTGACCTCCTGGGTCCTATCAGTGAGCCAGTTGACTATTCAGTGAGTGATAAAAGGGTTTATACCTAAATTAGTCAGCTTGTCTATAATGCCTGAATGGGGTATTGTATCAAAAGCTTTGGTCAGGTCAAGGTAAGCTGTGTGCACAGTCTTGCCTTCATCCACTGCTTTTGTGACCCTCTCAAAAATGTCCACCAAATTTAATTGATATGACCTTTCTTTAACAAAGCCAAACTGTGATGGGTCCAGCATTTGAAGTTTACCTATGTCCTCATTTATTATGTCCATGATGACTCTTTTCATGGCCTTACACATGAGCCTGGTCAGACTTATGAGCCTGTAGTTAACCGGATCAGTGGTTTAACCTCCTTTCTGAGGGCAGTTGATACACAAATAGCTGGTTTTGCATTAGCATTTTGGTAGCCACCCTGGACCTACCTACTTACTTAGATAACAAAAGTGGGAAGGTAAGCAGCTAAAATAATATTTAAGATAAGCAGACAAGTTTTCTTTCTTTTTCTTCTGCAGTCATCATCTGACCATGGAGCTTACCCTGCTCAGTTAAGCCCTTCATTCCATCCTGGGTGAAAGAACCACAACTCATTTCTTCTCTGTGGTGGGAGGGTGTGAATGGTCTGGGAGTAGCATCATCATCTGAAAGGAAGACTGGGGCTTTTTATCTTCCAGGTTCTGCTCCCCAGTGCACGTTTATTGGCATTCAAGGGATTGGCGTGCATTGGGCCTTTATGATGCATGGTGATATCTCTCATTGATATAATTAACAACTCTGTCCTCCTTATAGACAAATACCCACAAGTGATCACTTGTCTGCACCAGGCATTCTACTACAGTGTGCCTTAAGCACATGTCCCTCCCTTCCCCCTGAAGACAGGTGAGTAGACTTAAGCCTTGTCATTCTTCTCTCTCATAGCAGCTTCAACAGGTGCCTGAAACACTAGTCATATTTCAGTAGTAAAGAGGCTTTTGAATGTAAATGAGAAGGTAGCCAGGAGTGTCATCTAACCATATTACCACCATGGTACACATCATGTATAAAGGTGGGGGCGGTGCCATCATAAATGTATGCACTTCCTAGAGCATTTCATGATCCCACAGTCTCCCTTAGTTGCTCTCTTAACATACAGCACCAGATCTGCCAGACATGACAGAGATGGACATGGATGGGGGTGGCTCTTGGGCAGATTTGTAACATTCATCAGCAGATGTTGGGGGAAGCCAAGCCACACTGACTGCATATGTGGCTATAACCTTTGTCACACCATGACATGGCTAGTTCCGTGGTACTGCATCCAAATCCTTCACAGCCATACCCATTCTCAATGACATGCACAGCAGGACATCTCAGTACTTGTCAACTACCCTGGTGGAACTGGAAGATCCTGACTTGGAGGTATTTCAGCCAGCAAGGTGATTTTGCAGTGCAGTACCTCAGAGTTGAATATCACACAGAACACCCTCAGGGATGCACCATAAAACATTATGTAAAACACCCTCTGCAGAAACCCTAGGGAACAATCCATAGAACATACCAAGGTCATCATCATCATCATCATCAACTGCCTTTTTCTCATTTTCTACATGGGGTCAGGATGTCACATCAGTTGTTGCCATCTCTCTCAGTTCAATGCTACTCTCCCTTGTTTCTGCACCATATACTAGTACTGGTCACACAACTACTTTGAATACCTTACTTTTCATCTTATTTGACATTCTTCTGTCACACACTACTCCTGACACTCTGTGCCAGTCGGCTGAAGGGCCTCTGATTCTCATTTTGACCTCCTTATTCAGATTTCCCTTCTCCTTAGCCACCTCTCCCAGATACATGAAGCTGTTAAACTGTTTCATTCTTTTCCTTTCATCTTACTTTTCAGCTTCTTCTGATTTCTTCCATTTGCTGGCATTACAACTGACTTGTCTATACTCAGCTTCATTCTGTGTGCCTTCAGTTTTGTATTCTAATCCTGCATTACTTGCTGAAGTTCTTCCTCGGAGTCTGTTTGTAATGTCACATCATCTGCATACAACATCTTTGTTAATCTGTCCCCTCCAACTTGTCTGTTAATGTAGTATGAATAGCAATCAGTTCAAAGCTGAACTCTGATCCACCCCCACCCCACCCCCCCCACTTTGCACCCCTCTGTGAATATGAACACTGTTGAATTTTTCTTACTCTGCTCTTCTACAGAACCTGCACTGATAATAGCAGGACTTTGAACCATTGCAGGACTGACCAGGTCACCTTCCCTGGGACCTTGCCATATGCTTTTTCCCAGGAAGGCCCAATTAGACTCTTTCATCAACTCTCATTTCTTCTTCACTATCTGTCTCACTGCAAGCATCAAGTCAATTTGTAATGCATCCTGATGTGAATCCAAACTGCTCATCACCCATCTTACTTTCTGCTCTGTATACTCATTTAACAGTATACCCTCTCCAGCACACTTTCTGCTCTGTATACTCATTTAACAGTATACCCTCTCCGGCACACTTTCTACTCTGTATACTCATTTAACAGTATACCCTGTCTGGCACACTTTCTGCTCTGTATGCTCATTTAACAGTATACCCTCTCTGGCATGCTTTCTGCTCTGGATACTCATTTAACAGTATACCCTCTCCAGCACACTTTCTGCTCTGTATGCTCATTTAACAGTATACCCTCTCCGGCACACTTTCTACTCTGTATACTCATTTAACAGTATACCCTGTCTGGCACACTTTCTGCTCTGTATGCTCATTTAACAGTATACCCTCTCTGGCATGCTTTCTGCTCTGGATACTCATTTAACAGTATACCCTCTCCGGCACACTTTCTATTCTGTATACTCATTTAACAGTATACCCTGTCTGGCACACTTTCTGCTCTGTATGCTCATTTAACAGTATACCCTCTTTGGCATGCTTTCTGCTCTGGATACTCATTTAACAGTATACCCTCTCCAGCACACTTTTTGCTCTGTATACTCATTTAACAGTATACCCTATCCGGCACACTTTCTACTCTGTATACTCATTTAACAGTATACCCTGTCTGGCACACTTTCTGCTCTGTATGCTCATTTAACAGTATACCCTCTCTGGCATGCTTTCTGCTCTGGATACTCATTTAACAGTATACCCTCTCCAGCACACTTTCTGCTCTGTATGCTCATTTAACAGTATACCCTCTCTGGCATGCTTTCTGCTCTGGATACTCATTTAACAGTATACCCTCTCCAGCACACTTTCTGCTCTGTATGCTCATTTAACAGTATACCCTCTCTGGCATGCTTTCTGCTCTGGATACTCATTTAACAGTATACCCTCTCCAGCACACTTTCTGCTCTGTATGCTCATTTAACAGTATACCCTCTCTGGCATGCTTTCTGCTCTGGATACTCATTTAACAGTATACCCTCTCCAGCACACTTTCTGCTCATGCTCATTTAACAGTATACCCTCTCTGGCATGCTTTCTGCTCTGGATACTCATTTAACAGTATACCCTCTCCAGCACACTTTCTGCTCTGTATGCTCATTTAACAGTATACCCTCTCTGGCATGCTTTCTGCTCTGGATACTCATTTAACAGTATACCCTGTCTGGCACACTTTCTACTCTGTATGCTCATTTAACAGTATACCCTCTCTGGCATGCTTTCTGCTCTGGATACTCATTTAACAGTATACCCTCTCTGGCACACTTTCTGCTCTGTATGCTCATTTAACAGTATACCCTCTCTGGCATGCTTTCTGCTCTGGATACTCATTTAACAGTATACCCTGTCTGGCACACTTTCTGCTCTGTATGCTCATTTAACAGTATACCCTCTCTGGCATGCTTTCTGCTCTGGATACTCATTTAACAGCATACCCTCTCCAGCACACTTTCTGCTCTGTATGCTCATTTAACAGTATACCCTCTCTGGCATGCTTTCTGCTCTGGATACTCATTTAACAGTATACCCTCTCCAGCACACTTTCTGCTCTATATGCTCATTTAACAGTATACCCTCTCTGGCATGCTTTCTGCTCTGGATACTCATTTAACAGTATACCCTCTCCAGCACACTTTCTGCTCTATATGCTCATTTAACAGTATACCCTCTCTGGCATGCTTTCTGCTCTGGATACTCATTTAATGTATACCCTCTCCAGCACACTTTCTGCTCTGTATGCTCATTTAACAGTATACCCTCTCCAGCACACTTTCTGCTCTGGATACTCATTTAACAAAATACTTTCTCCAGCACACCATCTCTGGCACTTTCGCATGTCTCTCAACCTCTTAAAGCAAGAAATCTGGGCAAAGCCATAAATAAAAGTGGAACAAAGGCCCAAAAATAAGGACAATTTTTAAACATTGCTTTTACAAACTTAGAAAGTTGATAGAATAACAGGTTTTGCATCAACATGAATTTTCTGAACGGTTTGAAGTCTGAAACCCAAATGTCTGTCATTATTCTCTAGCATCAATCTTCAATAATTTGCCACCAATTTGCCAGAAAAACAGAATTTCATGAAGAACGGACCAAAAATATAAGGTGAAAATCTGGGCATTCTGTGAAAATCTGTACAGTTGAGAGGTATGATGCAGTGTGACTGAGTTTGATACTTGTGCTGCCCACATCTGTGAACATCCAATTTGTTTTTGCACACTGATACTGGAATACTTATACTCTAGCCATTCTGGGTACGCCTTTCTCTTCATACTACTATGAGTACCCCCTGGGGCCATTTCTTCTTTAACTCACCCACCAGCTTGATTATATCAGCAGAGACCTCTCTAGAACCTGTTGCTTTCCCTGACTTCATTTTCCTCAGTGCTATTTTACTTTTTCTAAGGTAGGCTCCTCCTCTTCTCTTACCATAGGCTGTATATACGGTGATAGAGCTCTATGGGATTTTCTTCATTCAACTGCCTTTGATGCCCTGTGGACTGGTCTGGAGAGCAGGTTGTTGCTGGCATCCCTTATGAATGGTATCTGATAGCTATTATTATCTTTATCTTTCTGTCTTTGCCCTGCAACCTAATAGAGTTTATTTGTACCATCTGAAGAGTCACGTTCCAAAAGCTGACAGATTGCTTCTGATGCCTTGCTCTGTTGCAACTGCTCTCTCAGCCTCTTTGTTAGCCAACCAGTATGCTTTCATAACTTTGTCCTGCACTCCTTTTTTTTGATAACTTCCTGGACTTCTCACTTACACCACCAGCCTGCCTTATGTACCTTATTTTCATACCTGGCTCAGCCACATATCAGTTAATCTTCACACATGTTGTTTGGAGATGTTGCCTTTCTTATTCTACTCCACCTATTTCCACTTCTTCCTGAGTTTCTACTACCCAGAATATGTCTTTGGCTTCTTGTGCTTTCACTCTAGTTAACTCTCAGGTCTGTCTTCAGCTTAGTCTTTGTTGACTCCAGATCCTTCTCTGAGCATTGCTTGCAGCTGATTATGGTCATTGGCGATTTATACTGTGGGGCAACTATTTCAATGCAGATACTGTTGCAGTATCTGATTCTACCCCAGTGCCCTTTCCTTACTAGCAAGATGTTAACCTGAGTCACATGTTGGCCAGTTTTGTATGTGATCCTGTGACTGTTTTTCTTGCTGCACGGTGTGTTGTCTACCATCAAGTCAATTCCCAAACGAAGTCTAGAATGGCCTCTCCTTGTTTATTCCTGCTGCCTGCCCCTCTTGTGGACCCAGACATAAACTGCTCTGTCTGTCTGTCCTGATATGAGCGTTCAGTCCCCTATTATCACCACCAACTCATATTGTCCTGCTTTATCTAGTAGGTCCTGAAAATGCTGCCTGAATGCTCTCTTTTCCTCACTACCACAACCCTGTTGTGGGGCATAGGCTGAGATTATGAATACTACCCTATCATTACATTGGAGTCTGATTGCCATGAGTCCATCATTAATTCTTATAACATCACTCACTGTCGTTTGAAGATTCCCCATCACTACAATTCCCACACCATTTCTATTCTGTTCTCCCCCGAGTAGTAGATTCTGGATTCTAAGCCTAGTGGCTTTACTGCACTGCCCTTCCAACTAGTCTCCTAGACACACAGGGTATCCAAACTCCTCCTTGCCATTATGTCATTCACTTCCAAGTTGTGTCCTGTCAGTGAATCTATACTGAGTGTAGCAATCCATAGTTCATGTTTTGTAGGTTGATTGGTTTTATATCCAGCTTTCACTCACCAGAGCCATCCAAGGTAACCCAAACTGGGCAACTGAACCAGTGGCTTATTGATTCACAGCTACTGAACTTTGTGGTGGACACACACTGTCCAATAGAGGCACATAGGCCCTTCCCAACATTAGTATGGGTACCCAAAGTAGGTCACAGTAGGCTGGATCCTTAATTAACTTCCCACCCGCAAATACCAATTCCCATTTTTTGGCAACATTAGTCAATGTGACCAAATCAACTACAACAAATTTATACACCGTTAAATGGCTAGTCCTGACAAACTGCAGTCTGTGATTCATGTTGTTCTATACAGAGGATACAATGCACCACAGTTTGCTGCCTAAAGCTGATGGACTATACAGCTCTTCCCTCTGAAAGGCACCACCTAGAGTCTGTGCTGTTGCCCATGACTCCATTCCTGAATGAGAAAAAAGGTCAGAGTGCAATATTCTGCTTTGCAAATGTACAAAATATGCTCATTATTGATAACCTTTTTTAACATTTTATCATCAGATAGTACTTGAGGAATGCGGTGTAGGTATGCAAAACAGAAAATTATAGTCTAGACCATTTTTCCTAATCCATGTTTCAAAAGTATCTTCTAGGCATTCCTCAAGTACCATCTGATGATAAAATGTTAACATGGGTTAGGAAAAATGGTCTAGACTGCAATTTTTTGTTTTGCATATGTACACCATCTGTTCCTTACTGAAGAAGGATTAGCAGTTAACATTTTGCCCACAAAGTATGCAGCAGGGGTGCTACAATGGGAAGAAAGTGCTTGTAATCAAGCTGATTTCTGAGTTTGATTATGATATTAATGGTAGCTCAATATAACTGTAGCTCACCTTCATACATCCTTTTCCTCAGGTGATTCTAGAAAGGAAATGTGACAGTGACTGCAGGCTATATCTGCTATAGCAATGCCATGCCTGATTGCATATCGATGAATGACTTTCTGCTGTCTGGGTATCTACTACAGCATGCATTGTGAAGAATTCTGCTTCATGGAAATTTGTTGTACATCAGGTATAGAGGGACATAATTTCCCAGAGGAATCTGTCACTGCAACTTTCTGGATTCTAGGGTTACTACAGTGAGCACACATCATACAGAGAATTGCAGCCAAGTTAGAGTAAGTGAACATACACTCATGAATTATTTTCCACAAAGCCAGCAGTATATGCAGCCACAGCCTAGGTACAGCACTATGATTTGCCCTTGTTCTTTTTAGATTTACTGATATCCTTCACAAAGTCGAAAATATTCATGACTGCGTTACTAATACAGAATCTACATATCCCCTAATTAAAGATTCTTTATCACTGGCAGTAAGAAATATATTACCAGGAAATACATAATTATGCAAAACAAAAAAGTGCTACTCTTTCTGGTACTGTGCTATGACATTTGAAGATAAGTGATATGATTTTTAATGCTTGGAGGTTGAGAGGTATGATGGTGCATGAGTCAGTTGCCAAGTCATCATTTTGATAGTAACCAAAATGCTCCTACATGCTATAACCTAGGTTGCAGGAATTTTTGGACTTGGCCAATTTACAATCTTTTCTTTCAGCTACTCCCTACCCAACTTAAACTGGTCAGATTTACAATCTTTGTCAAATATCAAAGCATGCAGTGATACCTGCCTGCATACTCTGATTAATACTTGCCTTTTATTGCTGCCACAGATAACAGTGCCACTGTAAGGTGTCACAGAACAAGAGCAGCTTTAACCAGTGACTACTCACAGCCTAATTGACTAGAATACATATATTTTTCCCCTACAGAACATATAAGGGTTTCAGGTACACTTTTGGAAAGAATATGGTGTAACTTTTGGGGCAGTAAGTGTTGACAATAGAGTGCAGCTGGCCACTCATTTGGGAATTACAATGCCCAGTAGTATTCTGAGGCCTGGGTTACACAGGAATATGAATGGCAGTAAGTCAGAAACTGTTATTCCTTAGGATCATCAATCATAGGCCCACAGGCTGTGCAAATCAATTAGACCAGAGTCCATGTGCCCTTGCCAATAACAACTCTTAAGCTCTTCTACCTTTTGTACTGAGAGTAATGCCTGCTAAGTCCCAGTGTAAATTTAAGGGTATCCATCCAGTTGTCAAAGCTACATTTGAAGGACAAGAAGAAATCATATGGCTTGACCTACAGAGGAAGTTTATTCCAGAGTAAGAGTAGATGCTGGGTCATGAGCCAGTCCCTCCATTATGTTTTATTTATTTCCAAATGTAAATTTAGATTTCTGCTTCTCATCTGACTTACCAGAAAAAGGAGGCTGGGTTACCAGGATTCCTAAGGGTGTGGTAAGAAAAGCGCAAATCTCTCCTCGGGAGTCTATAAGACACGGAGTACAAGGACAAGGCTTCCAGTCTCTCATAGTAACTAAGATTTTTGAGACCAGAGGATTTTTTTTGGTTAAGAATCTCCATGGCTTTTCAAATAGTTTTATGTGTTTAGTGAGATACGTGCCAAAGGATGCATTATATTAAATAATGGGTCTGACCAGGGCAGAATATAAAGGAATGATGACTTTTTTATTTGTGGAAAAGAGATGGATTTCCTGACTACAGTAGCCACACAGTGATTAAATGAGAGGAATTTATCTACCTAGTTGCTGAGATCTCTAATCGGAGTCTCTGTTGATAATAAGTTGTTGTCAGCATTGTATGATGCACTTATTAACTGTTTCCTAAAGGAGATAATAATACATTTCTTTTTTAGTGTCAGACTTTTTCTAAACAACAGGGTGTTAATTCATGTTAGCTCAGTTTGAAAGGTAAATGTATCTTCAGAGCACTTAACACTTAGACCCAGTCTGCAATCATCAGCAAATTTGGTCAAATAGTATTTCTTTTTTTAACACTTTTTTTATAGGTTCATGGATAAGCACTTGGCTAGCTGCCATTGTGGGCCATTTTAAGCCTAACCAGCTTCACTTTCAAAGGTGAGAAGCAAACTCTATACCTTATGACTGTGAGGTAAACACATTAACCATTATAACAACCTACCCTGAACCATATAAGTTCATAGGTTTATAGAAAGCTAGCTGCCATTACAAGCCATTTTAAGCCTAGCCAATTTCCCTTCCAAAGGTGAGAATCAGACCTTGCTTTTTTGTCTGTGAGGTTACTGCCTTAAATATTATACCAAACCCTAAGCCTCAATCACTAAATTACCACTTAAGAAAGTTTGCAGTCTACTCTTGTGGCAGGAGAGGTAGCTTACACCCTTCTAAGTTGGGAATTGCTGGTTGAAGGCTTATGTGTGTATTTTATTCTAAAAATGTGTTAGTTCTAGTTTAAGTGCTTCAGCTTTCATCTAGTTATTTTACATTAAGAAGGTTCATGGTCTACACTCTTGTGGGAGGAGAGTGAAGCCTCTGCCCTTCTGATTTTGGAATTGCTGGTGAAGGTTTACTGTGGCTGTTATTCTAAGTGTCTTTGTTCTGATTTAAGCACTTGGGCTCCAAGCCAGCTATTTTACATTAGGAAGGTCTATACTCTTGTAGTAGGAGAGGATAGCCTACATCCTTCTGAACTGAGAATTGCTGGTTGAAGGCTTATCATATCTGTTATTCTAAAAGTGTCCTAGTTCTAGTTTAAGCACATGGGCTCCAAATGACTTATTTTACTTTAAGAAGGTTTGTGGTCTACACTCTTGTGAGAGGACAGGGTAGCCTCCACCCTTCTAAGCTGGGAATTGCTGGTAAAGGCTTTTTGTGCCTGTTATACTAAGAGCTGGGAATTGCTGGGGAAGGCTTATTGTGCCTGTTATTCTAAGTGTCTTTGTTCTGCTTTGTGGTCTGCACTTTTGTGGCATTACTATCTAGACAGATTTTTTTTAACTACTAGAGCATCTAGTTTGCTCATAAAGTTGCTTGTCTTATTGACTTATTCAATGTTTAAGTTTTTCTCACTATTCCCTACTACATAAATAGCCATGGGTATGCACTTCCTGACTCTCTATGTGGCCACTCTTGTTGAGATGGGTATTATGAAGCATAGTAGCAATTGCCTCATGGACTCTGACAACCCACTTATTTTTAATAAAATGGGTTAATGCTGGTGGCAAAACTCTTGCATACAACCAAAACTAATCCTACAGAGGTTGTCAGTGACATTTGCACTATGCCTACTGCACAGGATAAAGACCCTACACATAAATCCACTTATTCTGAGGCACTTACAAGTAACCTTCCTAAAACACTAAAACTCCTGCACAGTACAAGGAAAGGGTCCTAAACCATCATGTACACACTACATTAAAACACCACTTGCAGCTACACATAGTAACACTGCATCCAGTGCCTCCACTGCTAAACAATACAGCACACAGCCAAATTTATTGGTTATTGGTGATTCTATAGTGAGGCACTCTGATGTCCCCTTCACCAGACTGAGTAAGGAGAGAGTCATGGTTAGTTGTCTTTCTGGGGCTAGGATCTGTGAAGTCACACAGGTGCTCAGATCATTCAACTACAGGTACCAGTATGACTCTGTCATAGTTCATGTGGGTGTTAATGACCTGAGACATACCTCCCTTGACCATTTGAAGTGAGATATGATCAAGTTCGCTGATTATGTGTCTCAGGCAGGTATGAGCCTAGCTTGAGCAGCATACTACCTTCTCCAAGGATGATGCCATGTTACCAACAGAAAATGGTTGATTTAACAATTGCCTTAGCTTCTGGCATCAGTCCAGGGGGGTACAATATTTGACGGCCTGGGAGGGCATGGTTGACCGACCATATTGCTTTGCCAGGGTTGGTCTGCACTTACCCCCTGTAGGCTTTCGGATATTGGCAAAGACCTTTTCCATCCCCATAGTGCCTTTTTTAGGCAATGTCAAACTGATAAACCCACCAACTTACCTGAACCTATGAAGGAATATCTGAAGGTGGTATTGCTCACTTCTAGAAGTTATAACAAGAAACTCCACTCCCTGCAAGCAAGGGTGTAGATATCTATGTAGTAACGAAGACATGGTTTAAAGTCACTCAGAGTACCCCAGAAATGCAAGGTTATAATGCCTTCCATACCTTTAGACCAGCTACAGCACAAGATGGAACTAAAGGTGGAGGAGTGTCAGTCTGTATTAAACTAATCTCATGTCAGACTAATTAAAGTATATGACCCACTATGACCCACTGGAACTCATACATGTGCAACTCACTATAAACAGAGCACTGTACCATAGCATTGCAACATATACGTCCCCCTCCATGTCCCAGGAAACTCATACTACCTATCTCAATGTACTAGAGTCCCTCACCATACAACCTAATATGATATTCATAGGGGATCTCAACTACCCCTCTACAGATTGAGAATCCTACACCAGTTCTAATGCACAAGCCCAACGATTCCTAAACTTTGTTAATACCAACATCCTGGAACAGTTGGTCCATTCTCCTAACAGGAGTACATACATCCTTGACCTTGTACTCATGAACATGGGGGGGGGGGGCAGTGTTCATCACCCAATGTAATATATTCACTCATCAGATCTGACCATAAGGCAGTATTACTTTAAATAAAAATGAAATCCAGGGATCCAGCAAAACCAAAAACCTTTATGAACTATTCCAAGGCTAACCTATCTCTACTAAGCAACACTTTGGCTAAATTCCAAGTACCCCCAAACCCAGTAAACACCATACAATACACTGAGCTACTTAAAGAATCTCTGTACAGTCATACTTATATCTGTATAGAGTGAGCTGTGCCAACTCATACTAAGAATAAGACAAACTCAAAAGACAAGTTGCCCTAGTGGAATCACAATATCAATTGGTTATACAACATATGAAAAAAAAATCTTGGCCAAGCATAGGAGGAACAAAGTCATACATACTAAAACCCCCGACCAATCTAAACAGGCAGCTTTGAGGGTTAATTAATACTTCAGTGACCAAATTTAAAGAAAAAATAGCTTCTCAGGCAAAGGACAACCACAAAGCTTTCTACAGCTATGTCAGTAACCCCAGAGGAAATACACAACAATGTGCACAACTTATTATAAATGGCATTGCCCACACTGAACCAGAGGCCATTGCCAACATTTTGGCTGACAGATTCAGTTCAAATCCCCCACCCACTCCTCCCCTGATAGTCCAAAGGAAATACCATATAACTCAATCTCCCCAACTATTACTAGAAAACAAGTCATTAATGTACTTTCCAAGGTCAAAAACACTGCATCGATGGGCCCCAATAACATCCTGAGATGTTTAATAAATAGAGTGAAACATGACCTCTCTGGTCCACTGAATCATTTTCAACTGGAGCCTTCAGTCCGGTTCTGTGCCCAAGGAATAGAAGATGGCTACAGTCATTCATCTGCACAAAGAGGGTCCAACCACTGATCTGGGTAACTATAGGCCTATAAGTCTTACCAGCCTTATATATAAGCCCGTGGAAAGAATAATCATGGACATGATAAATGAGGACATAGGTAAGCTGCAAATGCTGGACCATCACAGTTTGGCTTAGTAATAGGAAGTTCATGTCTATTAAATCTGGTGGACTTTTTTGAGAGGTTCACCAAAGCATTGGATGAAGGCAAGACTGTGCAGGCAGCTTATTTTGACCTGGCCAAGGATTTTGATACAATGCCCCCCCCCCCCCCGCCCCGACATCATAAGCTCATTACTTTAGGTTTATCTCTCTTTTATCATCCTCTGGATAGCCAACTGGTGGCTCACTGTTAGGACCCATGAGGTCAAAATAGGTGAGGCCACCTCCAACAAGAGGCCAACCACTAGCAGAGTCCCCTAGGTCTCAGTACTGGACCCCCTCCTTTTTGGCATCTTTTTCTGAAATGTAAGCAAATGCTGAAGGTCTATGGCTGACTAAGTTTGCAGATGATTGTAAGCTGGAGGTTCTCGTCAACTCCCCTGCAGATACTAGCATTCTTCAAAAAGGTCTATCTCTGACTAACAAATGGTGTCAAAGCCATAGTCTTAAACTCAGTGCTAAGAACTGCATACTTGTACCTGAGGGAAATCAACCATCCCAGCTAATTACCATATTAATAATACACCCCATAAGAGTCAACCTCGTGATCAGGGATTTGGGTACACACATAGACAGTAACCTTACCTTCGACCACCACGTGGCCACAGTGGTAAGGAAATCCTTTTATGCTGAGTAACTTATAAGTAAGGGCATGGCATCTAGGTCCAAAAAGGTCATTATCCCACTATACTCCACCCTTATCCGACCAATCATAGAGTACAATGCTTCTTTTGGTATGTACTTGATCAGGCATATGCAGCAACTAGAGTGACCTCAAATATCCCTTAAAAAAAGTATACAAGGCGTAACAAACCTGCCTTATGCAGAGTGTCTTAAAGCCCTTTTCCTCTACTCAGGCTCCTATATCTATGTCTGGCTTACAAGTCATCCATAAATCCCACACTTATGAATCTCCTACATATTCATAAGTCAAAGAGTACAAGAAATACAAGGTCTAGGGACCTGAATTTTGTATGTGACTTAAACAGAACATGCTGGAGAGACTGATATGTGTCCCAGAGACTGACCAGCCTATGGAACATGCTTCCCATCCATGTGAAGCTGAGTTTGTCTATTACCCAGTTTAAGCACAACCTAGACAATTGGATGTGAACAGGAACTTTACACTAGGCCTGGCACCCATGTTCCTTATGGACAGAGGTAGCTTATAAATGCCTGGCCCTCAATGTCCTATTTGGATCCAGGACATCATTATTCTTTCAGGAAAACTTGGCTAATCTTAGAAAGGCCCACAGGTTCATTAGCCAAGTAACAGTCTATGAATCTATAAATCTAAGACACAGGCACACATACAGTAATAGAAAAGAAAACAAACCACATTAACTTATTTCATTCACATGCATTATACAGTACATACATTTTCTTTCTTTTTAACAATTGCCATTCATTCCAACATTACATAAATTGCACAATTCCTGCCTTCCCATAAACTTCACTCCTCCTACTAAATATTATTCTGCATGAATTGCTCCCTCAAATTACATTTATTTCTTTATAATTTGCTCCTTCCTTTTTCTAAAGATCCAGCCTCCAGTTCTTTTATCTCATTTACAATATTAAATATTTCAGTTATAGCTGGTTTGATTTTGATTTCCATTTTCTAGTAACAGCTTTTATTTGTCAGCCAGTATCATTAAGCATAGTAAAGCCTTACTACTTCTAGGCAATACAGATCCTTTGTCCCAGCTCAAAAGAATAATTTCTTTAGTTACAGCGATTTGGTCCCTTAATATTTCTGACAGAGTAGTGTTGTACAGAACCAACAAACACTCCAAAGTCCAAAACTCAATTCCATTCCAGATGTAAAGTCCAACTCAATAGAAATGTAAAAAGATAGGTTTATTTTAAGCCGTTAAAAACATATGCTTTTCGTCGGCTCACAGTCCGACTTCCTCAGAAAGAACAAACAAGCAAACAGTGCCTCACCCTCATCAAGACATTTTAAACAACTCACTAATTAAGAATGTCAAAAAACAGATCAGAGAATTGTGGTGGCAACTTAAGTTGGACGCATGCCATGTGCCTGGCCTCAATGGTTCTTTGAACCTGGCCTGTTTACTGAAGTTAAAAAAGCTCAATAGGTGATCTGTTGAAACCCCACACTACCCTTAGGGGTTTATATATATTATACATATTTTGTTATTGAATGTCAGTCTCTTTCTCTTCTTTATTTTATCACTGGAGTTTTATTCAAGCTCAACATTATGGTCCATGTTACCCTAGTTCATTCATTACATTAGTAGTAGTATTTCACGTTTTTAGTATACACTTTATACATAAGGCCCGATTGACAGTAACCGTGAGTGCTTTTTTTATTTAATTTTAGTTTCCCAATTCGGCAGTGGGCACATTTTCTAGTTGTTTAGAATTTATTTGTTTATTTTTACAGGCTGCTCAGATTTTATATGTGTGCATGTATACATTGTCCTTTAGCAACCTGCTTTTTTGTGAGATGTTATCAATGTTTGGTCTTTCATTGTTCATTTAAATGTACTCAGTCATTTATTGTATTCCAGTATTTTTTCTTGTGCTGGGGCTTTAAATCTGCAGGAGTTTCAAACATGTGACTTGTTATTCTTAATTAGTGAGTTGTTTAAAATGTCTTGATGACGGTGAGGCACTATATGATTTTTTGTTCTTTCTGAGGAAGTCGGACTGTGAGCCGACGAAAAGCGTATGTTTTTAACGGCTTAAAATAAACCTGTCTTTTTACATTTCTGTTGAGTTGGACTTTACATCCGGAGTGGAATTGAGTTTTGGACTTTGGAGTGTTTGTTGGTTCTGTACAGCGGTTTTCAGTTTTCCCTGGTTTGTTTAGAGTACTGTTGTAGGGAATTGTTAAAATCTGCCAACTCTTCACACACCCAAAAAACATGTTCCAAGTTGCCTCTCCCTTTCCTATCACACCTCCAGCATTTGTTGCCCATGAGAGGAAAAAGTCCCTGAAGTCTGCTTGGGGTGTAAAATACTTACGTAAACACTGGACTTTGTTGCATACTTGGGAGTCACACATCTGACCTCTCATTGCTTCTCTGTAAATTGTCTTTCCACTCTCTCTCTCTCTTGCCAGTCTTTTTAATCTCCAATTCATTCTTATAGTTATTTGTTTTATTTATGTTATACTATTTTGCTTCGTTTGACCAGGCTAGGCTGACTAAGCAGAAGAACCCCATTTCAGCGGAGGCCCGGGGAGAAAAGCACCACAAATCAGCCCTTTTTTAACCGCAGCTTATGTTCTAGACTTGACTAAAAAACTCTACCACAGCTGAGCCTTCACTTAGCACTGCACAGTCCCTTTTTATGTACTCTGAAGTCAATCCCTGGTAGGGAAGGCAGTCTGTAACTTGCAGCCCAAACTTCTGCCTCTCCTCATCCCACTGTTCATAGATTCATAGGTTTATACTAGGCTAATGGCCCTGGAGCCTTTAAAAGTCTAGCCCATAGAAGTGCCCTGGCACTGTGCCACTCAACATTAGTTCCCAGTGCCTCTATCAAGTAGAGCCACTGGAGTGATCCCCGGGGTGAACTTTCTATTATCCATCCACTCATCAAGATTTCTCTTGAAGAGGGTCAGGGAGGTGCTCTGCTTGACATGTATGGAAAGTCAATTCCAAAGCATGGGCAGTCTCTGGGTGAGAAACCTGTCCCTGAAGCATGTTCTGTTGATTGTGGTAATGAGGTTGAGTTTTCTGGAGTGTGTGGTGCAGAGGGATTGAGATTTCTTTAGATGTGGCATTTCTAACAGGGCTGGGTCAGACATGGCTTTGTAAGTCAAGCAGAGATCGCCTCTAAGTAGGTGATATGAGACAGAGAACAGCTGGAGTCTTTTGAATCTGTCCATGTAGGACGTGTTTAATGCCTATGATCCTCTTCATGAGGTACTTCTGTGGCCTCTCCAGCTGTTTCAGGTGTCTAGTGAGGTACATGCCAAATGGGGCATTATACTCGATGATTGGTCTAATGAGGGAAGAGTATAATGCCCCATTTGGCAGAGAGATGATGACCTCTTTCTTCTTGGATGCAAAACCCTTGGTAATGAGATGTGCCACACAAAAGGACTTTCTGACCACAGTGGCAATGTAGTGGTTGAAGGAAAGGTTGTTGTCAACCTGCGTCCCCAGATCTCTTATAACACCTTCAGTGTTCAGTGGGCTTTCATCTATGTGGTAATTATTGAGAACTGAGCTTTTACCAAAGGGGATGACTACGCATATCAATCTTTCAACTCTTTATTAATTATCATCCACAACTTCTCTGGTTGATAAATGTATGCCTGACCTGTATGGGGACTAAAACATTTTCATTGCTTGTTTCCTACTATCAACATCTGTAATCAAGAGCTTCTAGTTTATTTATTTATTTATTTGTCTTTGATGACCGGGAAAAGACCGACTGGGCACAACTCATTTTCATCAGTGGCACAGAAGGAAAAGCTCCACATTTAAGTTATACATGATGTACATTTATAATTGCAGGACAAAATATCTATACATAAGCTTATTTATATGATTTTTAAATATTTCTTACATGATCATAATATTTTAACACAGAAAAAAACAGAGAGAGGATATACTTTTCTGAGGTGCAAGCCAAAACCAGTGGTCTGTGGCTGACCAAGTTTGCAGATGACTGCAAGCTGTGTCTTGATGTCTTAAATTCCCCTAGTGATGTGAACATCCTCCAAGAGGGGCTTACTCAAACTAATGACTGGTGCTAGGACCATGGCGTCAAACTGAATGCCAAGAAATGCATCATTATCCCCTTTGGGGAAAATGGTGCTCCCACTAATTATCACATTAATGTACTAAGCACGTAAACAGTCATGAGGGACTTGGGCACCCAGGTTGATAGCAACCTGGATTTTGACCAACACATTGCCTCCATTGTACAGATGGCTTTCCACATGACCCACCTCATAAGTAAGGGTATTTCATCCAGGAAGAAGGAGGTCATGACATCCCTGTACTCCTCTCTTATCAGACCCATTATTGAGTACAATGCCCCCTTCGGCATTTACCTTGCCAAGCACATGCAGCAGCTGGAAAGACAACAGAGGTTCCTGACCAGGAAAATTCAGGGTCTCAAACACTTGTCCTATACAGATAGGTTAAAAGCCCTGTCCCTCTACACAGTCTCAGACAGACTGCTCAGAGCTGACCTGTGTCTGGCATACAAGGCCATCTCAAACCCAGCCTTGATGGAGTTGCTGCATATAAGTCAAAATCCACTCAGGCAACCCATACGCAAGGCCTAAACCTGGTCAGTAACATTAATAGAACTTGTTGGTGGGATAAATTTGTGTCCCAGAGACTGCCCAAACTGTGGAATAGACTCCCTCTCTATGTTAAGCAGAGTACCTCTCTAGCCCTCTCTAAGAGCAACCTGGATGACTGAATGGGAAACAGAAAATACACCCCTGGGATCCCACCTGTGTCCCTGCTGGACAAGGGAAACAGTTGCTGACTTTGTGGGAACATGGGCAAAATGCTTGGCTAGGATTATAAGGGCCTCCGGGCCAATAGCCTAGTATCATCCTATGAACCTATGAGAAGTTAACATAAACTGGCTAATTATCTAATAGAGAAATAACATGCAATAACAGTTAATGTATTTATAGCATAATGGCTACAGTGAAAAGATGAAAGTGAGTGTTTTAAGTGTAGTACTAATTTACAGACAAGTAGAATGTAGCTTAAAAATGATAAGAGAGATATGAAATGAGATGTTATGGAAGTAAGCAGGAAGATAAATGGACAAAGAAAGAATTGTGGTTAGTTATTGGAAAGCAAAGTGGCTGTAAGAGTTTGAGGAAAGTAATCTAAGTAAAGTTAACCAGATGAACAAGAAAAACAGAACCATCTTTTGCATATTTGAAATAATTTTAAGTTTTCTATCTGTTTTGACTATGTGGGGATTTCATTCCTGAGGTTTGACAGATAAGGAGAGTTGAGAGTCTCCAGCAGTGCTGTATGTCTTATTCATACATAGTAAAAGTTTATTGCTAGAGCGAAGGTCTCTATTGGGTGAATAGTACATTAGAGTATTTTGTAATGCTTGGCATTTTTCTAGAGAGTACAACAGGTTGCAGGCAATGATTAGTTGTTTAGTTTTTTATTATATTTCATTTAGTCTCTTCCTATGTATCCTTAGCTGCCCTAATGGAATCCTTTTTAATGTATACACTTAGATATTTAATTTTATCATGTCCACATAAATATATGTTTTGCTGAAGCAATTCATCTGTGGGTAAATAGTTTATTGCTTATAGCTTTTCTTTTATCTTCATTAATTTTATATCTTGAAAAAAACTTGAAACTGTCTCAAAATGTTATACAATTCCAACATGTCCCTTTCTGGATTTATGAAATATAAAATAATATTATCTGCTAAGAAATATAAAATAATATCTGCAAATAAAGGTAACTTTTTCTGATTACCATACCAGCTATATCCTTGAACTTGTGAGTCCTGCATTTTCTTTGCCAGTGTCTCTAAATATAAAGCAAATAACAAAGGGGAAAGAGTTCATCCTTGCCTGATTTCCATGTAAGAAACATAGCTTGTCAGAAAGGAGCCCTCCCATCTTAATTCTTGCCTCCGACCTTTTCTATATATTCTCCTAATAAACCATATTATTCTATCGGCAATGAAAATGCTTCCTTTGCCCTAATCTTAAAATCCTAGCTGATTTTGTTGAATGTTTTCTATGCATCAAGATCCACAAACAATTGCAATATTTTCTTATACTTTGCTTCCCTTTGGATTATCATTGCTTTATTAATGTTGTCAAATGTTTGCCACCACACCCCACAAAACAACACTGTTCCATATCTATCAATTATGGCAACACATTTGCCGTTCTCTTAGCTAGTGTAGATATCAATACTTTATATTATGGTTTAAAATTGAAATGGGTCTATATGAAGCTGGGTCTGAGGTGTCTTTACCCTTTTTGGTTAATGCAGTCACTGTAACTTTCTTTCAAGCTGCTGGTGTTTCTCCTCTTTTTAAAATACTGTTAAATTCTTCCAGATCTGTAACACTTCCTTCTGTTCTAACTTTCAAACTCCCATAGAAATATCATCTGTTCCTAGAGACTTCCCTGCTGATTGATTATTTATCTCCATTTGTATCTCATTGATTTTTAACTATTAATATTTAAACTTCCTCTTCCTCGAATCATGGTAGAATTAATTCATCCATAAATATTTCCATTTATGTCTTTTCTTGATTTCTACATTCCAATGCTATATGTAAATTTTCATAAAACATCTGGAATATCTCTAATACCTCTATGGGATTTCTGGTTATTTTTTGTCATAGGCTCTGTAGTGTTGGCAGCACCCCTTTCTGCTTTCTTCTATGTAAGTCATGGTATTAACATTTTTGTGATCTGGAGGTGGTATCAAAAAGTTGCTTAACAGCATCCTTTCTAAACTCATGAATAGTATCTAAATGCTCCCTTATTTTCCCTTTAGTACTCTGCAGTTGCTCCTCATCTTGTTCTGTGAAATTCATCATAATCTGCAATACTTTAACTTTTAGCAGCCCCTCTAAATAACTCTTATTACTTTTTCCATATCTCGTTCTCTTTTATTTCTACCCAGTTTTTAAAATCACTTTTCATTTTATTCTACTCATTAACTATCCCTTCTAAAGAAATTGATATCTTCCATAGTAACTCTTGAATAATTTCACTACCCATTCCTTAAATTCTTCTCCTACAGGTATATAGGAAAGCACCAATGTCTCATTTTTACTTTATTATTTTGCATCTTTACCTTAGTTTTTATTGTAGTGTGAGCTGAAATAGTTATCACATGTATGTTAAAGCTTTCAATAAAATACACATGCTCCCTTGAAATATAATTTCTATCCAGCCTAGCCCAGTTATTCTACATTAGGGAATAATATGTAAATACTGTCAAAGTTCCTACTATTAGATGCACATCTTCCATACAAAATATTCTCCTATATTACTTCAAATATCTACCCTATATTTTCCCTTATAGGGCCCCTAATGCATCCTCACTATTGCAAATCAAGTTCCAGTCACTAGCCATAAATAATATTGCCTTCTGAAAGCTGATTAAGTTTAGAAGTTAAAGAAATAAATGCTGAACAGGAGAGGGCCAAGCACAGATCCCTGAAGACACCACTGATAACATTGTCTCTGTTTGAATAGGTGTCACCAACATGGAAAATGTACATTCTGTCCTTGAAGCTGATAGGTATCCATCATACCACAGTGGGGTCAAAGTTTAAGGCCATTAGCTTATTACTTAACAGGCAAGAAGAAAGATTCCCAGCAATAAATGAGATTGATACTTACACTGCAGTCATTCATTTCTACACTGAAGTGATACTTTTTAGGTAAATCCATATGCAGATGTCATAAAGATATATCCTACACTAATATAATATCCATTTGACCTTTCTGTACCATTACGTTGTGTCACTATCTGCTGATCGTCTGCTGGCAATAATCACACAAGGGGATTGAATTTATTTTTCAGTATGGGCACTGTGCTGTACTGTGCTGTACCATGCCTCAAAGGAGATTGTTATTCTGAGTCCCTATCTAGCTAAGATGGTGGCAGCTCTCATGGATGCAGATAATCTCAAAGCATTTACTGTAAAGAGTAGGGAAACTTCCCTGGTGCTCTAGCCGAATTTCTCCTAGTCAATATTACTATCGTTTCAAGTACCTTCTGAAAATAGTCCATGTCTAGTGGGACTAACTCTTTCAAGAAAAGTAAATAAATATTTTTTTATCAAGGACTAGTTTCCATTACTGAAATAGTTGCTTCTTTCAATCTCAGATTATAATTGAAAAGATCCCAGATGGTCTACACTCCCCCCTGCACAGTTAAGCAACATAAATTCTCAAAGTACCACAGTCTCATCTTTCTGTATTGTTGCTCATGTTAGCTGGACCAAATGAGATGCATGAGATATACTGTAGTTTTTATCATCTGTATTACTACTGTAAAGTAATGACATGTAAACTTGCTTTCAGTATTGGTTATGCACCCTGTCTTATTAATGATTTCACATATTACCGTCCCATCAGTGAAACTGCTTGTGGAATATTAGATAAAGATCTTTGACATATCACAAACTTGCTTTCTCAAAAGTTAGTCAGAGAGTAGCCACCACTGATTACAAGTGACCACTCATGATTATAATGGTGCTATCTGATATGGGAAACATAATACCCAATAATGCTTTTGGACTGAGGCAGGATCTCACTAACAATAATCTCAATGTTACAGCTTCACTACTGAAGTAGAGCGTGTTACCATAAATACAGAGCTGCAGTTCAACTGTGATCTTCCTGTGCAAGAATGGGCAGAGAATTAGAAAGTAGAGCATGTACACATTTAAATTATGGGAAAAAAGGAAGTATATGATTTGGACATATCATATTGCTTGTTGACAAGTGGAAGTGGTGGAGATGAATACAGAGGAGGAGAGAGGAAATGGATGGCAGCTAGAAAGATGACATTTCAAGTTCGACTTGATTAAAATACATTACATACTGGAGCTGAGTAGAGACACTTTCCTGTAATGTATTATAGCAATAACCCACGCCTGGGTGTGGGTAATGCTGGATTTACCCACGGTTGGCGTGGTTTGGTCCCGAGGGACCAAACAAAGCCAACCGTGGGTAAATCCAGCATTACCCACACCCAGAAGTGGGTTATTGCTATTATACAATGACATTATTTAAGAAAAGAAATAATTACTTTTCTTAAATAATGGCATTGTATAATGCCTCTTTACTGCCCTTCCGCAGCTGTCTGGCATTCTGCGGCAGTTCTGATGTACTGCGCATGCCTACGCAGTACATCAGAGCTGTGGGCAAAAGCACTGTTTCGCTATGTTAAATGGGTTTAACATAGCGAGACAGCTTTAAAATAAGCAACGGATATCTCCGTTGCTTATTTTAAAGCTGTCTCACTATGTTAAACCCATTTAATATAGCAAGACAGCTTTAAAAAAAAAGCAACGGAGATCGCAAGATCTCCGTTGCTTTTTACACACTGTGTCGCTATGTTAAAGGAGTTTAACATAGCGAGACAGCTTTAAAAAAAGCAACGGAGATCTCCGTTGCTTTTTTTAAACCTGTCGCTATGTTAAACTCTTTTAACATAGCGAGACAGTGTTTTATACTAACGGAAAAAGTCCGGGCGACCGGACCTTTTTCCGTTAGTATATTGAGGGATTTACAACGGGCACGCTGGTTGGGCTGGCCAATCAGCGTGCACGTTTTAGGGGAGGAATTGTATAATAAAATGTATTACATGAGGTAGTTGTTAAGTCTTCAGAGTGGGTCAGAGTTGACTAAGGCAGACCAAGTAAAGGCTGGTGCATTTAAATAGGCTCAAAGGTTCCACTGTCAAGACATATATGCACGTGTGTGTGTGTGTGTGTGTGTGTGTGTGTGTGTGTGTGTGTGTGTGTGTGTGTGTGTGTGTGTGTGTGTGTGTGTGTGTGTGTGTGTGTGTATGTGTGTGTGTTTATATTGTGGTACAGTACCCCTGTTGACCATTGTGGGGTGTATGCAGCTGCAGTGTTTGAGCATTCTAGTAGGAGAAGATCAGACATATGCCCTGAATGGAAAAAGCCACACTCCTTCTGATAAAAAAGAGGAGAAAGACAAGTAGAGCATTTGAGAGACATTATCCATTCACAGGCAGAAAAAGAGAGACTGACAGACAGACAAAAATGTGAGAACAGACTAAAAGAGAGTTCGAGCTGGGAAGCTCAGACAGGAAGGCTAGAGCAGAAGCAATGGACTATGAACATAAGTAAGTCAAGATAGTTTTTCTTTCTTTAAACTACTTGATGCATTTCTGTTGCAAAAAAGGTATACAGTGGGTATTGCTTTAGAAAAGTTTTTTTTTTTATTTTAAGGAAATATTATTACCGCATAACCCTGAAACTGTTTTTTTTTTTTTTTTTTTTGATAAAACAAACTGAACATGTGCTAAAGGGGTGATTACAAGAAATGGATACCTTTGAAGTAATAATTCCACAAAATATTACACTGGTGGAGAATTTTAACAAAATTTGTTTTCTGTTATTGGTAACCCGATAATGAGAATGCATGGAAAATAGTTTTTAAGCCACATAAAAAGTGAATCCAGAAAAGGTATGTGGGGGAACATCCTTTCGAGAGAAGTGTTGAATGACTTAACTGACTCCTAGCTCAGTGGTGCATTCTAATGAATATCTGCTTAAGACACATCTGAGCTAACAATTCCCTAAAATCTTACTCTCTGTTTATATGTATATATACACACATATAGATTCCCTTCACAAGTTCAAAGTTTCAAAACTTCAAACTGCAAATGGTCGAGATCATAAGATCAGTTTTGAAACTTCGAATGTTTTGAGTGGAGAGTGTCATACAAAGCGGAAGAGAAAATTTACCATTTTCCTCACTGTAGTGTGATTTTAGAGTTGGTATATTTATTTAGAGAGGGTGTGGGGGGTGTAGGGGGACTTGCTCCCTTCAAAAATGTACAAAAAATTTTTTTTGCATTTTTTTATTACAAGTTTCAAAACTTCGATCTTATGCTGTCAACCATTTGCAGTTCAAAGTTTTGAAACTTCGACCTTGTAAAGTAGATATATATATATATATATATATATATATATATATATATATACACATATATATATATATATATATATACACACATATATATATATATATATATATATATATATATATATATATATATATACACACATATATATATATATATATATATATATATATATATATAGATAGATAGATATATATATATATATATATATATATATACACACATACCCGCGGTAGTGGTGCTGCGGTAGGGTTGTCACCTCACAGCAAGACGTTGTCCCGTTCGATTCTCAGCTAGAGCGTCTTCTGTGTGGAAGCATGCGTGAATGGGCGTGCCTTCATTGAAGGTTGTGCATCAGGGCTGGTAAATTGATACGTAAAAATCCACTACCAAACATTAGTGGACCGGAGTTCCGCTGTGGTGACCCCTAACCGGGATAAGCCGAAAGACACAACAACATATATATATATATATATATATATATATATATATATATATATATATATATATATATATTTATATATATATATATATATATATATATATATATATATACACACATATATATATATATATATATATATATATATATATATATATATACACACACACATACACAAACACATACATATATCTATAGCTACACACACACACACACACACACACACACACACACACACATAGTAGTATAATGGCTAATCAAAAGATTGAAAGTACTGTTTTATGCAGCTGCGGATATATCATATAATGCAGTGCAAACTTAATGATGGTACATATATATGCTGAAGTAAAGTTAACAGATAGGGTTGTACTCAAGATGAAAGAGACATTTGCTACTGTCTGAGGGGGAATTTTTAAAATCAAATGTGGAAATTTTGAAGAAATTCTAACCAGAAGAAGGTGTGGATTACCAGGAAAAGTAATAGATTTACTTATGAGGTACTAGCACAGTAAGGCATTGCCTATCTAGAGTAGTGCAATGTACATGGTCAGTAGTGGAAGGTGGAATAGTAACAGATGTGTGGTCTGGCACCACAGGTGTGGACATCTACATAATCTGCAGGCATGAGTACAGCCATAACAGACAGCAGAAAAGTGTGATGGCTATAAATAGTAGTATGATATAAATGTAATACAGTATAGCTGGGCTTCACAGACATCTTAACTGCTGTCAGTGCTCATACACATGCTAGACCAGGCTCCATAGCATGAAATATGGCTGTAATGCATTGTCTTATTGGTTTTATTCAGAGATAATTGTACTAAATCACCTCATTAGCACAGTGTCTACTCTACAAGCCTTGTTGTAGTAAAATAAAAGGCATGGTCCTTATTTTGCAGGAGACCATATTACAACTAGCTATAGCAAACAGAACAAAGTTGAGAAGATTTGGTTAAAGTTTCATTAGAAATGATTACTGGTAATGCAAACCACATTGCAGTGCATGGGTGCCACATATACTTGTCACATAGCAGACCACTGTCTTTGCAAACACTGCACTGTCTTTGACAAGGGTGTAACATGGAACTGTACTTTCATGGCACCTATGGTCCCCAATACTTGCACCTTAACATTAGATAAACCTGTGAAAAGTCTCCCCACAAGAAATGCTGGTGTAGGTCACCTGTCTGAGTGGTGCACAAACATATTGTAAATAAGAATCTCTACACTGTACACCAACAGGAAGTTGATATACTGATATATAGATACTAGTCTGGGCATCTTAGCATAAATGATAATCCTGTTCAACAGGAGATGATGATGAACAGATAAGTTAATTGCCAAGGCTCAACATGTAAAATGTATACATTTCTGAGTTGCACTACTGTGTTTCCTCTCAAAGTGCATATGAGATATTTCTCATAAGCATACTGACATTCATTTGTACATCATTACATTATCATTTGCAGGCAATGCATACTGTACAGTTTTCCTACTACTGTAATTTGATGTGTGCCTCTGAATTGTGCTGTCCCTGCACATCACTACTCACCATGCTATTACATTGAATGCAGTGTACTATTTGTTTTTGAATACCTCCAAAGGCTTAGTCAGGTTTTCATTGATTCTGTGTAGGATATCACTGGACGTGTTACTTGATCCCACATAACTTGAGGTTTTCATTTTACATGTGACCTTGTCCCTGTATCACTTTGATATACTTCTTTTGCTTATTGTGAAGTTAACACAACTTTTCTCAACCACATTTAGCATGTCCTGCAGCTGGGTGATCACTTGATTATTTATCAATAAAAAGCTGCATTCATGACTTTATCCTTTCAGTTTTCTAATACAGTTGAATATGTTTTATTATTGCTTTCATCTTCTAAGACCAAGCAGAGATCATATTTAGATTTGGAAGGTTTGATAAAAAATGATGTAGTTTCTTTACTTTATTTAATCTAGACACTGGCGTATGTTGACTTCAAAGTAAGGATTGCTGAAAGCAATTTAATAGGTGAGGCTAATTGGAATGTGGTGAGGTTATATTATGGCAGTTCAAAGACCATTTATATGTGATCATACAACAGATGAGGTTAGTAGCTTTCATCTACAGACTAACTCAGTACCCACTCATTCATCTAATACATCTCAGATTTCTGACTGCATCAACAGGGCTGGCCTTAGTTGAAGTGGAACCCTATACAAAGGATACCAATGTACTCCCTTGTTGCACATTGCATTTTTCTTTCTTGTTTTTTCACACTTTGTTTTAATCTTCAGCTCCCCCCTTTCAATACATGCTAACTGACCAAGATTGCAATGTATTAACAGAGAAGGAAGTAAATGAATTAAGCTAGAGGTCTGACCAGAAGTATAGCTAGGGTGGGGTGAAGGGGCAACTGCCTCGGCTGTAAAATGTCAGGGATTGCAGTCATCCAATCCTAATCATTCTTTAATGCATACCAGCTTTTAAAAGCAGGTATTATATTTGCAGTCAAACCTGAGTACTGTAGAACTCCCTGAGTTTTCTAAACTGTAGAAACTGTTTGCTGCATTGTAGCAATCAGTTACTATAGATTAAAACTTTTCTTTTTTTAAATTAAAACCTGAGTGCAGTAGTGCTCCGGGCAGAGTATAAACTGTAGCAACTGCAGATAATTTGCTACAGTTTAAAACATTCTTGTTTAACTAAAACTTGAATGCTATAGTGCTCTGTGCAGAGTATAGAAACTCTAGCAATTACTTGCTACATTGTAGCGAGCAATTTGCTACGGTTTAAAATAAAAAATATGTTCTTTTTTATATACTAAAACCTGAGTAGTGTAGTCCTCTGTGCATGGAATAAACATTTGTGGCAAGCAGTTTGCAGCAAATTAAAAGAAATTTTTTTTCAGAAATTAAAATGTTAGAAGGGGGAGGGTCAAGGGGGACGGGCACAAAAAGGGGCCTGATTGGCTCCTGAGCTAGATGGGAGGAGGCATGTATATGTACACCTGATTGGTGTGCCAGTAGAAGGAGCAGTCCTATTTTTTTGTTCTTCACTTAAAGAACTGAGCGGTGGGGCAGAATTTTGTGGGAATAACACAGGGTGCTAGTTGAAACAAATATGCTTCTGAGTCTCAAAGTCACAGTGTTCTCAGATGTGATAGGGTTCTGGATGTTCTGAGACATATCTTAGAGCTTTTTCCAACTGTTTGATCCAATGAACTAAAATCACAAAAAAATGAAAGAAATGCAGTCTTATTTTTTTCTTTCAAGGAAGAAATAAGTTGTGACCAAAGCTTAATGTTCACAGATGTTAAAATAGTAGTTCCCAATAAACTGAGATGAAAATGCTAGAAGGATATGTAAATCATATCTGAGAAGAGTGCATATGTTCTTTCCCCAGAAAAAAGATAGTTACTTTATGTGTGCCCCTCTGGTGATAGATTGAGATAAAACTGAAATTTCAGATTACCACAGGCATGTGTTATATAGCTGAGGGCCTGGGAAAGGAGACCAGAGCATATGCATAAAACCTAGACAAACACGGAGAGAACATGCAGAGTCTACAAACAAGGACTGACAGACAAAAAGTCAGCCAGAGAACCAAGAGCTTGAGATGTCAATGCTGCTCACTGTGCCACCATGCCAAAATGATCATTTGCTATCAAACACATCCTTCCAGACCACCACAGACAGACAGACACATATCAGATACAATGCTGATGTTTGACTATGATGGAAAATGACAAGCAATTACAGTTGACTTGTTACTTTTAGAAGTACTGCAACCTCCCCACATACGCAGTAATTTTCATCCACACATGACCTCCATAACCATAAATTACAGACATTTTATTGACTGTGCACTGCTTAGATGTCTGCTTGTGTTAAAACTAAATAGCCAAAGTAAATTATTACAGCTGGTGCACACAGTTACACACTAGTTCTACAAAGCCAGAATAATAGCTGTTTAACTTGAACAAATGACAGCAGGGTCAGTCTCCTGTATCCCCTAATAGCCCCATACCCAGCAGTCAGTGATACATTTGTTGACTGTTCATACCTCACATGTCTAACTTTGATAAAAAGAGTGGCCATTGTAATGTATTTCAACTTTATTTCACATAAACAACAGTAAAGTACTCCAGCCTGCTTCACACACACACACACACACACACACACACACACACACACACACACACACATTATTCCTGCAAAGCCAAAATAATAGCTATTTAACTAAGCAAATGAGAGCAGGGTCAGTCACTTTCAGCCACAGAGAGTCCCCATATCCAGCAATTGTAGACACTTTTTTGACTGAATGTACCTCAGATGGCTGATTGTGATCAAATAAATGAATAAACAAATAATGTCTATAGTAATATATTGCAGCTCGCAGATGCATTCAATCAACACACTGCAATCTCCCTTGCACACACACAAATGCTCACATACACACACACACACACACACACACACATACACACACACACACACACACACACACACACACACACAATCTGCCAGCCATTCTCAGAAGCATATATTTACACTCACACATCCCTGTTCCCACGCATTCATAGAAACACTCACTCACACATCTGCATACACGGTACAATACAAACACATACTCATACAGAGTCGACTTCCCCTAATTTCCCCCCTGAAGGCTGACCACCCAGGCAAACAGACACATGCATAGATACATACATACATACATACATACATAGTTACTCACTCACACACGTACATCTAACCATATTCACATCTCCACAGACAGATACACACACACACACACACACACACACACACACACACACACACACACACACACACACACACACACACACACACACATACACACACACAAACACACACAGCTCAAGTGCATTTATCTGTACTCACAATACAAGCTTAAATTTCTGCCATAGGAGTGAATAGGTAAACACTATCGAAAGACTGTGTTCACTTTATCCTCCTAGAGTAAAACATAACTTGCTGAATTTGTCTGCTGAGCTACTCTGGAGCTGTCATCATTGCTGAGGGGGCAGCACATAGCTAATTAGCATTAGACACTCTCCTGGACTGCCACATTAGCATGGAACTTCCCCAGAGATTCTGAGCTCCATGCTATGGCTACTGCCAGGGGAAAACTGTAGTGGGAGATTAGTTTCTGAATGCCTGTAAACCTTTCTGAAACCTGCCCCAAGACATTAGAGAGCTATGCAGCTTGCTAATGTCAAAACCATACTTTATGCAACCATTTTAAACTGCCCTGCTCATAATACACACACACACACACACACACACACACACACACACACACACACACCCACACACACACACACACACACACACACACAAAATTAAAAAAGCTACCCTGTTACATACTGACTGGCAGTGACACACATAATGTTATTTAAAAGAAAACAAAACAAAAAAAAAACTTTAATTAAAAAATACTTGCTAACATGCTTGTTTCTCTGTGGTTTTCCATTTCTTCTTTCACTTTCCTTCAGACACAGGCTACTTCAGATACTTGAGGCAACCTGAGACAATACGAGATAGTTCATCACTTCCTTGTAAAACAACGTCCCAATCAGCCTCTTCTGAAGCATCTTTCTTCTATTGTCAAAATGGCAGGAAGACATATACTTCATTTGAAGTGGGTCAAATTCTGGGCTGTTTTACAGATCAGAGGAGTAAGCCAATATTATTAACAAAAGTAAAAATTCCTCACATGTGCAAAGCATGCATGGAAATCTAAGCCCCAGATCAAGCAAAGTTGACTTTTTAAATAAAAAAAATGGAATATGGCATCTGTGAGGGTCTGCAGCCCACCAGATAGCATTACAAGCCACCCTAGGATCTAAGCATACTTTTTAAAAGACAAGAAGGAGATAATTTTTCTGTTGTATATCTTATTAATGTTGCGATTCCACCATTTATTTTAATTTATTTACCTGTATATTTGTACCTTACTACTACATGTGCACTAATCCAGAAAATAGTGACATCACAGAACTCATTGACAGTATCCTGAGCAGGTTTATTTGGGTCACTGAGAATAGCATCCTGATCTATTTTCATATTTATTATTATCTGTGTTGTCATACTTTCCATTGACAAAGCCTTTGAAGGTTCCAAAGTAACGGAGACTTAAGCAGATAAACTCTGAGACCAGCAGAATGTGAAACCAACAACAACAAAAATGACTCTAAAGAGAACATTGAGGTGTTAAACAAGCTTTAACACAACATGTTTAAAAAGAGAAGAATACATCTCTACATATATATATAAATAAGCTAATAAAGCATGTAATATCAATTCAATTTAAAACTCAGATTGTCATAAACAGATAATGTCATCTTAGGGAATGCCAAATTGACATGGCTATTTGCTGGTGATAAGTGGGTTGAGGAAATGTCTACTCCAACTTATGCCAGGGACCCATGCTAACAGTGGGATGGGTTTATGTCCCCCTGCTGGCCAGTGTGTACCACCATAAAGCCCAGCAGCCCTGAGTCAACAAGCTTCTGGCAGTCTGGTGTCCAGTTGCCCAGCCCGGTTTACCTGGGATAGCTCTGTTGAGTGAAAGCTGGCTATAAAACAAATCAACCTGCCAAACATTAACTAGAAATAGCTGCACTCAATGTAGGTTCACTGACAGGATGCAGCTTGGAAGTGGATGGCATGATGGTACAAAGGAGACTGGACATCCTCTGTATCCAAGAGACAAGATGGAAGGGTAGTGCGGCAAAGACACTTGGTTTGAGATCCAGAGTCTACTAGTAAGGAGGAGGACAGACTAGAAATGGTGTGAGAATTGGAGTGAGAGAGAGACTTCAGAAGGCAGTGATGGATCATTAAGATTACAAACAGACTCATGGCAAACTCCTTCTTTGGAACAGGCTCCACATCCATGTGAAGTAGAGTTCATCAATAACCAATTCAGGTCTAACTTGTACAGTTGGATGGAGAACACAAAATTCTTCCCTAGTTTGACACCTATGCCTCTGATAGACATGGGCAGCCTGTAAATGGTTCATTTCCCAAGCCCCTGCTTGTAGATGTTTTATCTCCCAAGCCCCTGCTTACACTTATCAAGGGTATGAAAACTTGACAGAGATTTGGGATGCATGGCTAGGCTTAAAAAGGCCACTGTGGTCAAAAGCCTAGTAAACACCTATGAACCTTCAATAATGGTTTAATGCTATAGCCGCCATTTAAATCTGGTGGCTGGTCAACCCTAAAATAGAAATTCATTTATACTCTTAACCCTCTGCTTCAATAAAAATATCTCCACTTCTTTTATTCTCATAGAGAACCTGTAAGACAGAGAAGCTAAAAATAATTTTCTCTTTTATCAAGGGAATAAAGCATTAGTAGGCCGCGGTGGTGCAGCGGTTAGCATTGTCGCCTCACAGCAAGAGGTTCTCCCGTTCGATTCTCGGCTGGAGCACCTTCTGTGTGGAGTCTGCATGTCCTCCCCATGGTCGAGTGATGCTAAAGACATGCGGGTAGGTGCAAGCGTGAATGGGCGTGCCTTCTTTGAAGGTTGGGTGTCAGGCTGGCAACTCGGCACCGTAAAAATCCACTGTCAATCAAGAGCAGATTGGAGTTCCGCTGTGGTGACCCCTAACCGGGAAAAGCTATAAAGCATTAGTTTGCATTTTCCTTCTTATGTAATATAGATGCTGTCCTGTTTGTTCTTTCAATTTTCTATTACATTGCAATGCAAAGAATGCAACTGTATTTATTCTGAGAAGCTTGATCTCCATTCCAAATTGTTTGTCTCAAATAGTTTGGCAGTGAATAAAGAAATAGCTTCATCCGTATTTAGTATTTTACCTTGTTATTTAACAAAAGTGGCAAGGCAGACAGTTCATTAATATAATGTTTTAAAAGTGTTTGATTTCCATTTCAAGCTGTTTGCCCCAAGTAGTTGATGGCAGTGAATACATAAATACCTGATTTTGCATTAGCATTTTGGTAGCCACCGTGGGCCTACCTACCTACTTTGTTAACACAAGTGGCAGGGAAGTAAAGTAATGTAATATTTATGTTAAGCAGACAAGTTTTTTTTTTGCTCCAGTCCTCTCCTGACCATCTAGCTTACACTACTCTATTAACCCCCCCCTCAGCCCCCATGGGGTAGTGGTCTGGGAATAGCACTGTCATGTCTTAGAAAGATTGGGCTTCACTCCCATGTGTATGTTTATTAGAATTCGGGGGGTGGGATGCAGTGGGCGTTTATGATGTACAGTCATGCCTCTGTGATATGATTAATTAACCCTGTCCCATTATAGACAAGCACACCCAGGTGACCACCAGTCACCACAAGAGATTCTTCCACAGAAAGTGCACTTCAATCATGTGTCTCACCCCCCCCTACCCTACCCTGGAAGAGAGGTGTGCAGGTTTAAACCTCATTGTTCCTCTTCTCATTGACGTAAGCTCCAATACGTACCTGACTCACAAGTATTATTTGAATTGTTGAATCCTGCTTTACCCCCTTGAACAGGAAACAGGAAAGGCATCTTATAAAATGTAGGCTAAAGCCACAGAAAATGCTGTTTACGACTTATAAATAGAGGGGACTGACTTTTATTAAAAGGCAACAGTTATAGAAGCTGAATCAGTCGCTGCTTCACTGGATAATACCCGTGGAGACCGAGCTCAAGCTATACCCCATGTAAGGACTCTGAAATTTCATTTTGGACTGAAAAAGTGATGTATAATGTTTGCAACTGGGAGTGTGTCTGTATGGTTTGTGATGTAAAATGCTTGCGACTAGGATTGTGTCGGTGTGGTTTATTTTCATTTATATAAATGTATGATTGCCTGTGTAGTGATGATTTAATGAAGATGTTTCTTTTTTAAAAAAGGCAGGAATTTAATAATTTAAGTAATATTGCCTAGGTTATATGGTATAAAGCAATATATGTGAAGTATAATGTTTATGTTAATATAGTTTGATTACTTTTATATGAATGTATATTTGCCTGTGGCACAAGTGATAATTCAATAAAGGTGTTTGAAAAGCCGGAAACAATATGTACACAATATATCTTTAGTCAGAAGCAGATAGACAGTCCTTTCTAACAAAGATTCTTTGTTTTGTTTGTTTTTATGTTTTACTTTAATTTTCTTCTTTAAACTTTCACTGTCTGCATATTTTGTTGGAAAGAAAATGTTTACACTTACTTATTTCTATTAAAGTATTTTATTATTCAACTTTGAATGCTTGTGACTAGTCATTTACTTACTAGCTTAAGGACTTTCCCTGTTTCCCAGTTATGTAGTGTCCATCTTTAAATGAGTCACTATGATGTAATTGCTACCATTTGAATATATAAAAGTTGGTTTATTTTAAGTGTAAATAGTAAGGTGTTTGTTTTGCTTTATTAGTTTTAACTAACTGCTGGCATCATAACATAAAGCTTGGGAAGGAAGAAAGGAGCTGCAGCTAAACAGTCACCATATAGCCCCTTTCTGAAATATGTTTTGTGTGAGTGCTGTTTGTGTATGTGTGTGCGTGTGTATGTGTGTGTGTGTATGTGAATACTAATGCAAAATAATTCTAGTCAAGCTTCAATTACTGTTGCCAAGGTTGCACCAAAAGGCACTGAGCTCAGTCTGAAGTAGGTGAATTCAGTGATTTATGTAATTTGTTGCTGTGCAGTGTGGAGCTAATCTGGGGGTGACAGGTGATAGTTATTACCTAAAGCAGCAGTATGCATTTATCATATAGCGTTAAGGCTAATTGGTCCTTGTACTTTAATGAGTACCAGCAGTGAGAGTCAAACCTCATATCTCTATAGTTGTACATTCAAATACTGATGGCAGCAGTGTGAGACTTAAATTCTTTAGCCCCTGCCAACCACACAATATTTGTGGGAGTGAGTGGGATTCTAAGCCTGTTCATCAGACTGACAATACCTTACTTGGATCCCTTTCTGAAGCACGTGTAACATGCTCTGTAGGTGCATGGCTCACAGTCTCATGACTATGTACTGAAATCAGTATCGCCATGTCAGTTATTGTTCATTTACATGGTTCATCAATTGTCACGGGTATGTGCTGGTCTGAAGCAGCTTAGTTGCAGAAATACTATATTAATTCATTCAGAAGCATTCAGTTCAGATGAACCATGTTAATTAGGCCCAGGGTGCTTCAGTATAAAACCCAAATTGAAAGTTCTACTATTTAAACCAAGCCGATTACCATACAGACAACAGCAGAAGAAAATAAACTTGTCTCTGATAAGCACAGAGGGAAATCATGTAAAAATGTAGTTTAAAACAACGTATTTCACCAGCTTCACTTAAAATAACAAGCATTCACATTAAAGCTTTCACAGTAGAACAAATATCTTGGCTGGTATCCATGTTCAGCAGTGATTTGGAAACAAGCTGTGTTCAGCTGTCATTTGGAGACTAGATGTGGAAACATTTGTGACATTTCTGAATAAAACTTAATCCTGTGACTCACTAAATTACATTTTTTTATTAATATACTATCCTCTGGGGGAAAAAAAAGATGGCACCCTGTGAGGCAGCGGCTGCGCCGTCTCAACAGGAAAATGTGCATTACTTGTCTACTTCTATGTCAGTTTTTAAGGAAAAAATTAAATCGAGGACAATAATAGACTGTAATCTAACTTATGGTAGTGTGAAACTTCTGGAAATTCAACAATCAAGCTCGCAGTGCAAATGGTTTGATGATCTGATGTCTGCAGGGCCTGTGTGGCCTACAGCACTCCTTAAACTACAAAAACTAAGAATTCTACTAAATCACGGTTCAAAGTACCTTGCACAAGCAGTAATGATACCCATCAGTCACAGGGGAAGAAGGAAATGAAAGAGATGTGAAAGAACAAGGAAGAGAGGGTCTTGAGCTAGAATCACTGCCAGATTGAAGGCAGACCCATACAGGCCTGCACTTCCATCCATGCTACTAGCAAATGTTTGCTCATTAGATAAGCAAATGGACTGCTTAAGACTGGTGCTAACTACTAAAAATAAGGTGAGAGACTCTTGTTTTCATATTTTCATTGAACCTTGGCTAATCTCTAATATAAATGACAGTGCAGTATATCTGGAAAAGCTTTCATTATTCAGAGTAGACAGGATACAGTTTCTCAGTGGGAAATCACATGGGGAAAGGGTGTGTATCTATGTAAACAACAGATGGTGTACTAACTGCCAGATAATCTCCACCCACTGCTCTGAAAACATAGAGTTTATGTCACTAAAGTGCAGACCCTTCTACTTGCCAAGATAACTTAATGGTGTAAGCATTACAGCTCTATACATGTCTCTCAGTCTTAATACAAATAAGGTACTGGCTACCCTGTACAAGGAGCTCTGTGATTTGCAAAATCAGAATCCATAATAGCAGGAGACTTCAACCCGGTCAACCTGAAGTCAGTCCTTCCTCACTATTACCAACATGTGTATTTTGCAACCAGGGCTGAAAACACACTGGATAAAGTCTACACCAATGTTTAACTGGCATTTAAGGCATTGTCTCATCCACACCTGGGCAACTCAGACCATAACTCCATCATGTTAGTTTCAGCATACAGACTATTACTAACCAGTGGAAAGCCCTCCAAAAAAGCAAATAAGGTATGGCCAGAGGGAGCAGTATCAGAACTCCAGGATTGCTATGAATGCACAGATTGGAATAGGTTCAGAGACGCAGCCACTGTAAATCAGCAAACCAACCTGGAGGAGTACACACAGTATGTGTTGGGTTACCTATCCAAATGTGTAGATGATGTAACAGTCAACAAGTGCATCATCACATGGGCCAACCAGAAACCCTGGCTCACAAGTAGGGTATATGAACTCCTGAAAGTAGGAAATGCTGCGTTTAAGGAGGTGAAACAAGGATGAGATCAGGCAAGCCAGAGCGAACCTAAAAAAAGGTGCGAAAGGGCATATGGTCAGAAACTCCAAAATCACTTCTGTGAAGAAAATGACACAAGGCGAGGAATTCTGGCCATAACAGATTACAAGCCCACTGAATTCCTGAACAAGCTCGATGTATATTTCAGCAGGTTTGAAGAAGGAAACAGTATGAGACCAATGAAAGCTCCAACAAACCAGAATGAAGAAGTGCTCAGCCTAAATCCAACTGATGTCCATAGAACCCTGAGGAGAATAAATCCAAGAAAAGCAGCTGGTCCTGATAACATTCTAGGAAGGGTCCTAAGAGACTGTGCTGGGCAATTGACAACTGTACTCACAGACATATTCAATACCTCATTGAAACAGGTCATTGTTCCCAGGTGCTTTAAGAACACCACCATAATACCTCTGCCTAAGAAGTCTCCACCAAAGGACCTCAACAACTACTGCCCTGTGGCTCTCATGTCCATAGTAATGAAGTGCCTGGAAACGCTGGTCAAGGACCACTTAACATCCAGACTTCCGTCATCCTTGGACCCACTCTAATTTGCATACAAACCAAATTGATCTATGGTAGATGCTATTTCACTGTCAAATAATACTATCACCTTGAGGACTGGTATACCTCACCTCAAGGCTGTGTTCTGAGCCCTCTGCTCTTCACTCTGCTAATGTATGACTGTACTGCCAAGTACAGCTCCAATCACATAATCAAGTTTGCAGATGATACCACAGTTGTGGGTCTCATTAGCAATGAAAAGGAAACAGCCTATAGAGGGGAGATGAGACAACTGGTAACTTGGTGTGGTAACAACAATCTGGCTCTCAGTGAGAATAAGACCAAGGAGGTAATTGTGGATTTCAGAAGAAACCATAAGAAACATTCCCTACTCACAATCAAGGGCAAACAGTAGAGAGGGTAAAAAGCACCAAGTTTCTTGGGGTGCAAATCTTGGAAAACTTGTTTTGGTCTGTGAACACAAATGGTATTGTCAAGAAAACATAGAAACACCAACACTTTCTGCAGAGGTTGAGAAGAGCAAATCTACCAGCCCCTGTTCTCATGACCTTCTACAGGGGCATGATTGAGAGCTTCCTGACAAACAGTTTTACAGCTTGGTATGGCAACTGTTCCACCACAGATCACAAGTCCCTCCAAAGAGTGGAGAAAGCAGCAGAAGAGAGGGTCTATATCACATAGTCGAAGTTCCATAAGTCTGAACACCTAATGGTCGAACCATTATGTTCGAAGTTACAGAACTTTGACTATGTAAAAAAAATAAAAAAATAACGGACAACAAAATAAATTGTTTACCCCCGCTATTTAAATATACCAACTCTGAGATTGAACCACATTGAAGTGAATGGAAACCTCTGCTTATGGAGATTTCCATTCAAATGCTCGAATGTTTACAAATTCAAATGTATGGTCTCGACCATATGTGGTTCGAACTTGTAAAAGTTCGACTACATGATAGGAACCCCAGAAAAGATTACCAGGACCACTCTACTATCTATTCAAGGTTTGCACCAGTCTAGTTGTCTCAACAGAGCCAGGAAAATAGTATTGGACTGCACTCACCCTACATATGGACTATTCCTGCAACTAACATCTGGGAGGTGTTATCGTTGCATATGTTGCAATGGCCAGATTTAGCAGAAGCTTCTGTCCCCTGTCCATCAGGCTACTGAACTCCAATAGCAACTTACATCTCATTTGACATCAGGGACAGTAGATAATATGACAAGTGAGAAGCATATTTGCATGCAATAACCTTAAAAGGTCTTAAATACACTGTGCATTTAATCTAACAGAGACATGGCTTAAGCCTCATATCAAGGACAACTCTATAACCCCAACATTCTAATGGCAGACACAGCACACAAAAGAGGTGGTGGTATTGCCCTACTTTACAAATCCAACTTAAAGATCCAGTTCCTACAAAAAGAAGCCCCAAACTTCAAAAATGCTGAGGCAGTACTAGCCTCATTCCTCCTAAACCAGTACAAACATCTAAACTTATTCAGCATCTATATTCCACCAGATGACAACCTAAACACCCTAGAATCAATACTTCACTGGGCTTCCACTCCCTCCCCCATCAAACCATATTTTTAGGTGATGTCAACATCAACTGGAACTCTATCCACTCCCCATCACTCACCTACCACATTAACCTATATAACTTCACCCAGCTCATTAAAACACCCACATGTATAGATAAGACCACCATATTAGACTGGATCCTTACTAATCAGGCCAACACTGCCCACCAATGCAGTACACCACCCAATTCCCTCGGTGACCATAACCCAGACTTTATCCTTTGACACAAACTTACATGTAACAACCCACCCTCCCTACTACAAACCCTTTCCCACAATAACTTCCCCTCAGACATATTCACAGAAATCTTACAATTCTGTAAATGGGCTCCCATCAAAATCCTCCCACTGGACAATGCAGTAGAATACTTTAACTCCAACTCTAAGGATCTTAAATAAATTAGCCCCAACAAAATAAATTAGAATATGTAGCAATCCCCTGGTTACAAAAAACACAAAGATTTTACTAAAACAAAGGGACTGAGCTTGGAAATCCTGGCAACAACATAAAACACCCACAACTAGACAAGCCTTCTTAGAACTTAGAAGTAGGGCAAAAAAAAAACAGATTAAAATGGACAAACGTAATCACTATATATCCCTTCAAAGAAAATATAGTAACAACCCACAAAATGTCTGGGTTGCAGTGAATAATATCCTCCAACCAGGAAAAACCACTACACCACCACAAATATAGAAGGGATTAACCATGACATAGCCACCAACTTCAACAAATACTTCACCTCCTCCATACTGAACCTCTAAAAAGATACAAACCCCACTACCCCCCACATCCCTCAAAGCCCAATCAAACACCACAATCATCCCACCTTCTCACTCAAACCAGTATCTATGTTAAACATCCAAAAACTCCTAGCAAAACTCAAACCAACTACCCTTGCTGTCGACAACCTCCCAGTCGAATACCTCCAGTTTGCATCTAGGGCCATCACTTACCCAATCTCAATACTTATAAACAGATCCATTAATGAACACTACATTCCATCCCTATGGAAAACTTCATACATCATCCCCCTTCACAAAGGTGGCTCCTCCACCAATCTCTCCAACTACCACCCAATATTAATCCTTCCACCCCTTTCAAAAATTCTAGAATGATGCATCCATTACAAGCTCCTCTCCCAACTACTCTCCAACAACCTGCTCTCTAAAACTCAACACGGATTTCAACCACACCATAGTACCACCACTGCCCTAGTTAACTTCACCAACACCATAAACTCATACAGAAATCATTGGAAACTTGTCTCCGCCATCTTCCTAGACCTATCCAAAGCATTTGACACAGTTTCCCACAATAAACTCCTATCCTATCTCTCCAAACTCAACTTTAACAACTCTACCTTACAGTGGTTCAGTACCTACCTAGATAACTGCTCTTAGACTGTCAAATGGCTCAACTCCCTATCCCCCCAATTCCCAGTCAAATGTGGTGAACCACATGGCTCAGTAATGGGCCCCCTTCTCTTCAACATTTTTACAAATCAACTCCACTTAGCAACCACAAAAGCTGATATATAGTCCAATATGCAGATGACACTACCCTAATCTGCTCTGCATCCAACATCCATCTCCTACGTATCCAAGCCCAAGATTTCTTTTCAGAAATAGAAAACTGGCTAAACAATTCTCAGCTCATACTGAACCCTAAAAAAACACAACTAGTGTTACTCCACCCAATAAAGACTAATGACCCCCACCTTCTCCTTTCTGTCTGCCAATAAGACCCTCATAACACCAGTTTCTGAGGCCAAACTACTAGGTCTTACAATTGACCATAATTTTAAATACAGTAAAGACATATCCCTAACCATCTCCAAAGTCCACAAAAAGATAGGATGCTTTTATCATAGCAAAAACTTCAAAAACTCTGAATCAAGAGCTGCCACAGCCAGAACTCATCTCTTATCAACACTACTCTATGCAACCCCAGTGTTAACAAATCTAAATAAAACTGACCTGAACAAAGTTTCAACATGTTATATCAAAATAGCTAGGTTTGCAACCAACGCTAAATCATGCTCTCACCACTGAGATCCCTACATAAACTACACTGGCTAGAATTTCCAAACTTACTTCACTACCACCAGCTCAACTTAGCTCATCAAATACTATACCATCCTGATAAAACCACTGCCCTAACAGGCCTTCTAAACTTTTGTAGCACCAACAGGGAACTATGATCCAGTAACAGAGCCCTAATTGAAGCCATTCCATGTAAAAATCTCAGGGAATTCTCTATTCCCTAATGAAGTTGCAAAAACATGGAACACCCACCACCAACCACACTACCACATTCAGAAAACTCCTTAAATCGCACCTTTATGAAAAGGATATATGTAACTGTAATGACCCTCCCTGAACCCACTCCATCCTAGGCTATATCATTCATTTGCTGGCCCTGATGTACACTGTTCCACTGACTCTATGCTCTACCTAAGCAATTTTGTACATGTGTAAATATCTAGTAAATCTATTCATTACTATGAAGTTCAATTGTATTGTATTATATTAAATTGCATTTTACTCTGTACTTTTGTTAAACTTTTGTTATCTACTTTTTACTCTCTGTAACTCTTTAGAACTTTTCTCCCCAGGACTCTACTGAAAACAGTCGGACACCTGTTGTCCAGTCAGACTATCCTGGTAAACAAATGTTAAATAAATAAATAACAGAGCGTTAGCTTATTTCTGTGTAATATCTGCTGATACTAAAACATCCTGTGTAATAAGTAACAACTGTGAAAGTTTTGTACAATAAATATTGTGTTTCTTTAGACTAGCGCCAACAGAATCCTATGCAATAAGAAGCAGCTGTGGAATTATGTGCAATAAATACTGTGTCTCTTTAGCTTAGTAAATGTCTGTTGATGTGTAAAACAGTAAATATTATGTAGTAGGAATGTCTAAATGTGGTAACGTGAATTGTTGTATAGGTTAGTTGTTTGCACATAGAGCCTGGAGTAACGTAATTTCGTTCAGTTGCACTTGTTGTGGGGTCTGAATGACAATAAAGTTTACTTTGACTTTGACTTTGACTCTGATGTTCTATTAAACTATTGTTACCAGAGCACTAACTGTGATAACTCCCAACAATCTCTATTAGCTGATCCCTTAAAATGCAGCACCACCTCTATCAAACATAGCAACCATCGATTTGGATGAATGGGCTCTTGGGCAGATGTGGCACATGCATCTGCAGATGCTGGAGGAAACCAAGGTACTCTGAATGCATCTATGACTATGAACTTTGTCACACCATGACATGGCCAACCCCACTGTGCAACATCCATATCCTCTACATCCACACCCCATTACCAACAACAGCAGCATACCACAAAGCAAGACACCTCAGTACTTGTCAACTCTCCTGGTTGAAATGGAAGATCCTGATTTATAGGTACTCCAGAGAGGAAGGTGATTTTGCAATGAGATACCTCAAAGTAGAACATCACAGAGCATATCATAGGGACACACCACAGAACACCATATACGCACCCACAAAGAAGCTCAGTGGAACAGCCTGTAGAATATCCTAGGAACAACCTATGGATTACCCCGTGGCATATTCAGTAGATTGTCCTATTGATGCATCCATGCCAGCAGAGGGCTTTGTTCTGTCATCTCTCCTGTGTTTGCCCTGTGTCCTTTACACTGAACATGCCCCCAACCTTTGTGTAATATGTCTCTTGTCACCAATGCAAATGATGATAGCTGTCACTAATGACATGTTTCTACTTTTGTTGTTGCATGGTACTTTCTGATGCTCAGTATGTACAGATACCATTCTTTGGGAGCGCCACTGATCTGTAAGTGCTGCTGATGTCTGACTATTTTACACACCCACCTCCCATTATCCTGTGGTGCTATTGAACTCTATGGCTCTTGAGTGGCCTACATATACTGCGTATTTGACTTTGGAAGCTCATGAGACTCTCAATGTAATCTGCACAGACTAGTGAGCATTAGAAATTCAAACTGGGAAGGCCCTCACCTTAGACTGTTGAAGCCTCAGTTATCCTCTTTCATAACTTCTTACCACTTAGTACGCACTGCAGTAAGTACACTCATAAACCCTTTGTCTCATCTTTTAAAATCTGTAACAACTGGGCAAGACTGCTGATCACTGCTACTTCTCAGAAATCAGCTTGAGACTAGTGTTTCTAATTTGCTTCTGGTGAGAAAAGGGGAAGAGAAATATTATTTCCTAGCCTTCTTTGAGACAGGAAAGCCTAAAAACTGCTTCTCAGGATTCAAATTGGGATAAATTATAATGTTTTCCTCCTGGTGAGAGATAGCATGCAGAGCTATTGATTTCTGACCATCTCTGATTGGGCAGTGTGCATGGGACTTCTCTGACTAATCTGCTTGCTGCTTTAATGGAATCCTCTTTAATTTTAATTTTGGACCATTGTGAAGGTAGCCTTCTTGTGCTGCTGTACATGTTATCTAGGAAGACTACCAGAAGGCTACAATAAGCCTACAGACCCCAGAAACATCTGGAATGAGACTGCTAATCACTGAGGAACCCACCACCCCTTTCTGAGGATCCAGGTTGGGACTGGTGCTTTTGTTCTGCTTCTAGTCAGTGAAGAAGTAAAGGGATATCGATTCCTAGCTGAGTGTACCTGCGGTTAGACCAGCGCTGGTAGTAGCCAATAGGTGAATCACCACTATTCATCATTCTTGGCAAACCTATTTCTTTTTACTAAGAATTACTAGATTAGCCACCGTCTAACCTAACTTCAGAATATTAGTCTAAATATGTCATCTGTAAATCTTCAGAGTCTGCTACAGTAGTCTCATTCCAATGTCTGAGAACAAGAACTACAACCAGGCTTAGTCCTCAACACTCTCTGGTAACATGGTTCAGCACTCTCCTCTCACCCTATATGTAACCAGTATGATTGCATCAGGTATCTAAGTCAAGGTAGCAACTGCTTATACACTGTTCATTGATTCTACCAAATGATAGTATAACCTGCAAGAGATGTAAATATTTAAGAAACATGGAGGAAAACCTCTTGCAGCACCCCAATATTGGTAACTATTATACTTCCACAATACCATATCAATCATAACCCCCTACTTGGTCCATAGCTTACACTGAGGCTATAAACAAACATTTGCCAAAGCCTGTTAGAAAGTACCATAAAAGATCCTAGCCTCTGGCATACAGGAAAACCTGTACTCATTCTCCACTCACACATACTGCAAATCTATGCAGCTAACCCAGGAGTCATCTGGAAAGCTGGTCTAAGCCCATAATGGCCATTAACTCTGCTTGCACAAGGCAAGTTTGCAAGACTCTTTGTTTACTTACAGAGAACTCTGCAACACTCTTCCAGTGTTTCAACTGCATTAAGAACCATCTAAGCTACGATAAGAATACTTTCTTGCTTTATTGCACTTGTACTTGCTTTATACAGTGATCACTATTATTTTTTAGCATTTTAAAGCATTTATCTGTTTGTTGGCTTTTTAACTTTGTGTGCCTCCAAATCTCCCAACAGGAGGGGGGATTAGCCAGGGACTGAGATGTTTGGTCATTGTTGTTTAATCTGCACTTGAGAACTGCTTTTGCTGTGCTTTCACATTAAGAAACTCCAGAATCATCCATCTTGAGGCAGAAGGTGTTTTTACCTGATCTCGCTGAGTTGGGAAGCTCTGCAGGAAACTCAAAGTATGATTGTTTATTTGCTAGAGGGCATAGGAGTCAGTTTACAAGCTTTTATTTCCTTGCTATAAATCAGGCAAGTTTGCACAGAGCTACCCAATGGGTAGCAATAGTTAGCAGTGCCCTGTACAGTAGTAAATGCCTGTAAAGTAAAGTTTCCCTGTCGAGTTAGGACTAGATTCAAAACATCTCAAACAGTGTGACCTTGTGTGGAAAAAAGCTTACAGCAGCTAGCTTGTGCATTGAATAGCACTAACATATCCTAGCATTATATAACATCTTATCTTTAACCCCAGGAACTACTGTAAGAGCCCCCTATTAAAACCCAGTCCTTAATTCTAAACAGCTCACCCTATTACAGGACTGGACAACATGGATATGCAATTTTCAAATGTTTCTGTGACCAGCTTTGTATATTTGGGCATCCTAAGGCAATGTAGCAATTGTCTTATGTTCTCAGACAACTAGTTAATCTTTAAAGAAGATAACATAGTATAGAGAGGTGTAAACACACAGCCTCCATGGAGGCAAAAATCTTGTATGCAAATGAGGTTGTCAGGAATGCCCACACTACATACCTCACATATACTGCTCACCACACACAGATTGTCTTATGCTGAGGCACTTAAAAGAAACCTTTCCAAATCTCAAAGACCTCCAAAGCCACCTAATGGCAACACTGCTCCTCAGCAATCATTAAAGCACTCATCAAAAGCAACACCAAACATCTCTCATAAGCCTACACACAATGGTCCCCAAACAGCAAAGTCCATAAGGCAAGCATATAATACTTTTGTCATTGGGGACTCCATTCAGCAACACACAGATGCCCCACTCACTAGGTTAGACAAGGAAAATATAATGGTTAGTTGCTTATCTAGAGCCAGGATCCTCAATATCATATATGCACTTAAGTTACTGCAACCCAGGTAACAATATGATTCTGTCACATTCCGTCTGGGTGTATATCACCTGAGATATACCTCACTGGACTATATGAAAAGAGACATTATGGATATCTTGGAAAATGTGTCATAGATAGGTATGAGCCTTAGATTGAGCACCATTCTACCTTCACCAAGGAAGATGCCACAGTATGAACATAAAATGTTCATACTGTGGCATGAACATAAAATGTCTTATTTTAATAATTGGCTTAATTTCTGGCATCACTCCAGGGGGATCTAATATCTGTCATAATGGGAGGACATGGTCATAAGACCACATTGCTTTACAGTGATTGGGATGTACCTGCCCCCCCTAGTCTTTTGAATATTAGCTAAAACTTCATTCAGCCCCTAAGAGCATTTTTAGGCAATGCCTAAAAAAAAAAAAGGCAACCAACATAGTGAAAAAGTCTACAAACAATGTTAAGATGTTAGTTTTCATTGCTTAGAGCCTATAGAAAAAAGTTCCACACTCTTCAAGCTCCCCTCTGGAGAATGTAAACATTTGTGCAGTGACTGTGACTTGGTTTAAAGCTGTAGAAAGTACTCTGGAAGTACAAGACTTCAATTCCTTCCACACATTTAGGCCATAACAGCAGAGACTGAGGCCAAAGGTGGAGGTGTCATGATCTATGTTAGCAACAAGCATACTTCCAGGTTGGTTAAACAGGATGATACCATGGAGCTCATCCATACACAAGTAACCATAAGTAAGGTCTCTCAACATTTCAAGGTTAGCTACAGGTTACCATCTATGCCCTTACAGTCTCATGACTCTTACCTAAACCTACTATAGGTGGTCACCATCCAACCAAACACCTTATTCATGGATGACTTTAACTACCCCTCTAGTGACAGGGAAATGTACACCGCCTCAAACTAATAGGCACAATTCCTCCTGGACTTTATTAAAACAAGCAACTTGGAGCAGATAATGTACACTACAACCAGGGGATCAAACATACCGGATCTGTTACTCATCAACATGGGAGAGTGTTGCCCCCCCCCCCAATATCACATCCTCATTAGTGAAGTCAGATCCCAAAGCTGTCTCATTTAAAGTAAAATCAACCCAGAACATTGTGCTAAACCAGTAACAGTTAGGAACTATTCAAAGGCAAATGATATCCTATTAAGTGACAGTTTGTCAAAATTCAAGGTTCTCCCCAGCCCCAAGACCACAGCTACCTCTGCAGAATTATTCACAGAGTCCCTATACCAACATGTGAATAGCTGCATAGAGGCTGCTATAACTACCAGAAATAAACCCAAAGCAAACGCTAAAATCAAACCCCAGTGGTGGAATCCTCACCTAAACAGGGTATATAATAAAAGAAGAAAACAAGTGGCTAAAATCAGGAGGAGTACCTCCCTTAAAGACAAGTGCTCTCTTTTACAATTAAACAAGAAACTAAGAGATATAATTAAATCCAGCTATGAGGTCAGGATAGTCTCACAAGTTAGTACAATCAGAAGGCCTTCTTGAGCTATATCCAGAACTTTAGTGGTAAAACACAGCAATTTGCCCAACTGGTGGTGAACGGTACCACCTTCACTAGTCAGGTTGACATAGCAAATTGATTGGCTGATAAATTCAGCTCAAACTTCACCTCCACTCCCCTCCAGCTCTACCAGGTGAAATCCCCTCCAATATATTTCCCTCAGCTATCAGCAGGGACCAGGTGCTGGCAGCACTCACTAAAGCCAGGCATACTGCCTCAGTGATTCCCAGCAACATCCCTGGTCGCCTCCTGAACAGTCTAAAACATGACCTACTAGGACCATTTAAGGCCCTCTTCAATTACAGCCTTGAAACAAGCTATGTTCCAAGTGACTGGAGGACAAAACAGTCATTCTCCTCCACAAAGATGGACCATCAACTGACCCACAGAACTATAAGCCCTTCGGTCTAACAAAGCTAATATGCAAAGTCATGGAATTAATTATCATGGAAATGATAAACAAGGATACTGGCAACCTACAGACACTGGATCCATTCCAATTAGGCTTTGTTAAAGGAAAGTCATGCCTACTTAACCTATTAGACTTCTTTGAGAGGGTCACCAAGGTGACAAATGAGGGTAAAATAGTGCATACTGCATATCTTTTCCTGGCCAAGGCATTCAATATAATAATATAATATCTCACTTAGGCATTGTTGACAAGCTTGGTCATTCACAGCAGGTAAATAAAATGTATATTTATTGTTAAAAGGACCAAAAGTAAGCAGTTTCGCGGTTCAGCATAACCGCTTCATCAGACTTCAGTTGCTAACAGAAAGCATACCCTTTATATAGGCACAATCAAGCTAGCATAATTGAAACAATTAAAAGCAATTAAGAAGCCTAGCTTAAAGATTTTGTCGCCTATTTGTGCAGCACTACTCATTTTCTTAAGTTTACATAATATCATATAAATTTTCAGATTTTGAAATTGAGTTTTTGGATATAAAGGTCAACAAGGAAAGGCTTAATATCTTTGAAACAAGACTGTATAGGAAGCCGGCTAGAAGGAATAGCCTGTTACACTACACTAGCATGCACTCAAGACATGTTAAAAGGAATGTGTTAAAAGGGCAAGTGTATAGGATAATGCAAATTCATGATAATAATGCATACCTTGAGACAGCCCTGAAAGAACTAAAACAAGAGTTCCTAGACAGGGGATATAAAGAACATGAATTAGATGAATGTATTAAGGCTGCTTGGAATGAAAGAGGCTCTAGATGTAGACCATACTTTAGTGACACGACTGAGATTAATCCCAATACTACTGTGGATAGTAGTCAAATTGATCGTGAACCTCTCAGAGTAGTTCTCCCCTTTTCGAATTACATTAACAGGACCTGTGAAGTGATTAAAAAGAACTGGAATGTTCTGCATGCTGTAGAGGAATTAAAGGATGTAATTCATGATACCCCCCTTTTTTCCTTTAAGAATAATTGTTCTTTAAAGTAACAACTATGCTACAAATCTAATAAATGTACTGTAATGTTATCCGATAGGACATGGACCTATCCACGTAGAAACTGCTCAGCATGTAAGCATATTAATACAGGTAATCACTTTGAACATCCCTCTATGAAGTTTAAGATTGATTTTAAATATTATGCTGATTGCAAAACTAGGAACATGGTTTATTTTTGTTTCTGCAAAGTTTGTTTCGCATTCTATATAGGAAAAACTAACCGAATGTTGAAGGATCGAATCCTTGAACATCACAGGGACATGCGTAACAGCAAAGAAACTAGTGCACTTGCACAGCATGTTTTGAGAGAAGGGTTAGACCAGGAGTTCCATAACTAGTGCACTTGCACAGCATGTTTTGAGAGAAGGGTTAGACCAGGAGTTCCATAACTAGTGCACTTGCACAGCATGGTTTGAGAGAAGGGTTAGACCAGGAGTTCCATTGTTTTGCCATTGAGCATATGGGTGTAAATAACAGAGGTGGAGATTTTTGTAATAAAATGGAAGAAATACAACAAAAATGGATTATATGTTTACAGGCTGATAAGCCCCCTGGTCTAAATAATAAAGGTTCATTAAAACCTTTTCTAAAATATAGATGCTTGAAACATTAGGTTTCTGATGTGTGGATTCACACAGACATAATTGTATATATATGTACTCTGGACATCTCTGTGGCTTTTATTCTTAATTGCTTTTAGTTGTTTCAATTATGCTAGCTTGATTGTGCCTATATAAAGGGTATGCTTTCTGTTAGCAACTGAAGTCTGATGAAGTGGTTATGCTGAACTGCAAAAGCGCTTACTTTTGGTCCTTTTAACAATAAATATACATTTTATTTACCTGCCGTGAGTGACTGAGGTTTCTATTTTTGATTATTCTTATTATTTTTTTACCTTTATTGGTCACTTTCCTTGTGGGAGACTGTTTTTATTTCTTGCATTGTTGACAAGCTGTTTGAGCGAGGCATAAATCCTTACATAACTAAATGGATTGCTGGTCATCTCACAAGCAGGACCAAGAATTCTGGCTTACCAAGTATACAGATGACTGTATGTTGGGAGATATTATTTATTCACCTCAAAACAGCAAAATCTTGCAAGTAGGTGTAACACAGACACATGACTGGTGCCAAAGCCATGGCCTAAAACTAAATGCCAAAAAAATGCATTATAATGCCCTTTGGGAAACTACTATAATGAACGGCTTTAAAAAAAATTTATTCCATCGTTCTATTAAGCACGTTCATCTTGCTCGGAAGACTTCTTCAGACTGAATGTTGTTAAAAAAGCACTTCATTTAAAACCCTTTAAAATCACATGATCTTAATCAATTAATGCCTATTTTTTTTCTCTTCCCTTTGAGAAAATGTCAACCCAAGTTAATTATTCCTTCTAAAAAATGCCCCCAAGAGATGACCCAGTAGTAAGGGATCTGGGAACATATGTAGACAGCAATCCGGCCTTTGATAATAATAAGAAAATCATTTTATGTCACCTAACTTATAACTAAGACTATGACATCCAGAACTAAAGAAGTTATAGTACCACTCCACTCGGCCCTTATCAGACATATCATTGAATATAATGCCCCCTTTGGCCTATATCTAACCAGACACTTGCAATAGTTGGAATGCCCACAAAGGTTTCTCACCAGGAGAATTCAGGGCATGAACATCGTCTCCTACACTGATCACCTAAAGGCTCTTTCTGTGTATCCAGTCTCCAACAGGCTGCTGACAGGGGGATCTTTGTCTGGCTAACAGAGCTTTTTCAGACCCAGTCCTGATGAATCTGTTGCACATGCACAAAACAAACAGAACTGGAAATACTAGATCCAGGGATCTGAACTTCACTCCAGCATGTTCACTTTTGACATAAATAGAACATGCTGGAGAGACAGATAAGGATCCCCACACTATGGAATAGGTTCCCCATTCACATAAAACAGAGAGAATACTGTGTCAGGAATACTTGGCAAGCAAATGAGTGTAACTAAAAATATTTTTTTCAGTTGGGATACAGGATTTGAATTGTCTAGACATAGTAAGACCTTGTTAAGTTTAATTCTGGTGGCTGGCAAACAAGCAATTACTAGAAAATGGAAATCAAAGTCTAAACCAACTATACTGCACTTTTCATTATATCAATATTGTATATCGGTAAAAGAACAGTAAGTGGGATCTGGTAGAAGTGAATTACATAAAAAATTGACATTGTGGGAACAATACATGCAGAAAAATGTTTGGGGGAGGAGGAGTAAGATTTAAGAGAAGGCAGGAATTCAATAATTTATGTAATGTTGCTTAGATTATATGATATGTAACAATATGTGTGATGCATAACGTTCGCAAATGTGAACTCGCTAATATGATTTGATTATCATTATATAAATTTTAGTTTGACTATGATACAAGTGACAATTCAATAAAATATTAAAAAAAGACAAATACTACTTTTTATGCCATAAAATATAACCTTGATGATCGCCTTGTGTAGACACAAATTTACACCAGGGTGATCACATCTGGACTTGCCAAATTTGGGAGGTAAGCACTATTAAGTGCTTGTAAAGGGTGACAAAAACCTCTAAGTGTGCCTAGTTAATTGTGTATATGGCTGGGCATCTTATAATTCCTGTGATTGTTTGTCTAGTGTTATTCCTGTGATCCTATGTTCCATTGTTTGTTATGATTACAGCATAATAAGTACTATACATTTTGCATCACATTACTGCCTTGCTCTGCTGCTATTTATGTGTTTTAATCATAGTTTTCTGAATTTGGTTGTTATATACCACAAATTGTTCTCATAAGTCAATGTCTACTCACTGATGATGAATGATTTGCTATTTTGTTAGCCCTTGTTATTCAGGCGTGTGAGCTTTTCATGGAAGATCACGTATTTGTACCATTTGAAATCTCAGCCCACTTTGCAGAATCCCAAGATGAGGAGACTGAATCAGCAAAAATATAATTTTACACACACTATGTCCCAGATTGCTATTTCTCTGAATATTCTCTTTTCTCAAAGGCATGGTGATCTTGAAGATGGTATATATAAGTTCAGGGGTGCATGGGGTGTTGCACCTTGCAAAAAAACAAGTTTAAAGGAGAAGAACAATGTGTGATATTTGCATTTACCTTTTCCTGCCTTTTTTGATCTTTTTTTTGTCATTTCCAGACTCGGCATTTTGAGTCCCAACATTTCAATAGGGAGCCTTACCTATCAGCATAGGACTCTGCATTGCCTGGATTATGTAATAATGTGTCTAGTTACCCAGGCTTACCACAATTATGATATTTTCACATGTGTTGCATTAACTTAGACTTGCTTGTTTCATTAGAACAGCTTGAATCAGCCATGTTTCTGAATCTGAAAGCCTTTGTTTGGCATACTAGACAAATCCTACCCATCCAGGCCACATCTCTAAACTGCCAACACCCAGAGTGTGTCAACAGACAACCTAAGTATGCTTAATTTATTATATAAATTATTTCTGAATCCCATTTATGTGAGCATTATATTAAATGGTTGACTTGACACTTTCCTGGGTGTTTGCAAGCCTCTTTAACTTATTGAAACAAAAAAGATGAAGACTCGTGGCTGTTAATTATGATAGACTCACTTAGTATAATTATTAGTATTATCAGCATGTTGTCATTATAAGGGTTATAGTAAAACTGCTCCATGCTGAATAAACGCATCCTTTGACTTATTTACCTATGAAGTAATGCTTCCTTATCTCTCCCTTAGACAGAATTTTACCAAATTAACAATGTTGTCAGCAGAAAATCCAATACATCCATGCTATAAGCAAATTAAGCAAGTTTTGTAATCTTCTCTTCACCCAGTATTTGGGGAAGTCTGCAAGAACGGGTTACAGTATACCAGCTTATTTTACATTATGGTAACTACAGTCCCAAACATGGCCTTTTTTGGTCTAATACAGTATCATAGGTCATTCATTCATCTGCTCTAGCCCATTCCATATATGGGGCAGTTTGTCATTATGAATAATGGTAGATTCATTTTGGGAAAATCAGCCTTTTAACATGTTTTTAAAGAACTATGTTTTGTACACACTGATTATTGATTCAGCAACACAAGAAAGAATGCTTATCAGAATATGCAAGATTTTCAGGACTACAATGGGGCAGTCATAGCAGATAAGCAACGGTGTGAGAAAGTAGCTAGAAAGGTTGGTAGAAACAATGTAATGTAGGGGAAGAAATATCACTGTTAGAAAATGAGAAACTATTATTCCTGTTTTTAAACCTGAGATAAAAATTAGAAAAGCTATATTTGGATTACTGATTGCAGTCCTGGAACCCTCATTATTATCTTCTTCTTCTTTCGGCTGCTCCCGTTAGGGGTCGCCACAGCGGATCATCCGTTTCCATTTCTTCCTGTCCTCTGCATCTTGCTCTGTCACACCAACCACCTGCATGTCCTCTCTCACCACATCCATAAACCTTATCTTAGGCCTTCCTCTTTTCCTGTTACCTGGCAGCTTCATCCTTAACATCATTTTCACAATATACCCAACATCCCTCCTCAGCACATGTCCAAACCAACGCAATCTCGTCTCTCTTGCTTTGTCTCCAAACTGTCCAACATGAGCTGACCCTCTAATATACTGATTCCTAATCCTGTCCATCCTAGTCACACCGAGTGCAAATCTTAATATCTTTAACTCTGCCACATCCAGCTCTGACTCCTGCCTTTTTGTCAATGCCACTGTCACCAACCCATATAACATAGCTGGTCTCATTACCCTCTTGTAGACCTTCCCTTTCACTCTTACTGGTACTCATCTGTCACAAATCACTCCTGACACTCTTCTCCACCCACTCCATCCTGCCTGAACTCTCTTCTTCACCTCTCCTCCAGACTCACCATTACTCTGAACTATTGACCCCAAGTATTTAAACTCATCCACCTTCGCCAACTCTACTCCCTGCATCCTCACCATTCCTCTATCCTCCCTCTCATTCACACACATATATTCTGTCTTAGTCCTGCTGACCTTCATTCCTCTTGTCTCTAGAGCATATCTCCACCTCTCCAGGGTCTCCTCAACCTGGTCCCTACTCTCACTACAGATCACAATGTCATCTGCAAACATCATAGTCCACGGGGACTCCTGTCTGATCTCGTCTGTCAACCCATCCATCACCATTGCAAATAAGAAAGGGCTCAGAGCTGATCCTTGATGCAATCCCACCTCCACCTTAAAAGAATCCATCACTCCCACTGCAGACCTCACCGCTGTCACACTACCTTCATATATATCCTGTACCACTCTTAGATACTTCTCTGACACTCCCGACTTCCTCATACAATACCACAACTCCTCTCTAGGCACCCTGTCATATGCTTTCTCTAAATCCACAAAGACACAATGCAACTCTATGACAACAGGGAAGGAATGCATACATACATGCATAGATACATACATACAAATATTTCAGGCATGGACAATAATGCCCTTCTAGACTCTCAATATGCAAAACATTGTCCCCAAATACTTAGTGTTCAAGTTTTTCTAAAAATAAATCTAAACTAGTGCTTGATTGACTATAATAGGGTTGTCTATTCCAAGCATCAACTACTCTCTCAGAGAACCAGTTAGTTCATCTCCCCAAGCAGTAATTGTCTCTAAATACCCTACATACCTGAATAAGTTGTTCACTTAAGTATCTGTATAAGACACTGTACAAGCTGAGATATTTTAGTCTTTCATAATAACTTAAACTTTCACATCTGTGATGCCCTTGGTGTATTTCCACTGCACTTTCCGATTTACTTACGATTGTTTTCATATATGGAAAGAGTTTAGAGTGAGTGAAAAAAGCTGTGCGCAGTCTGCATCAAAAGCCATATAAAGACAAACATTAATAGCTTAAGATATATATATATATATATATATATATATATATATATATATATATATAGAGAGAGAGAGAGAGAGAGAAAGAGTGTCAAGGAAAGGAGCAAGAGGGTGAATGTTACAGAAATGCTTAAGCTCATGAAGGAAATTCATCAGGTCCAAGTGGATACCATCATTCAAATAAAGAGATTCATGAAAACAAGATGAAAGTTTGAGGATATGAAGTAGGCAGATCAGTGGAGATGAAAGATTATTTCCAAAAAGGATGGTTGATTATTGGAGCTATGTTACTGAAGAGGTAGTACAGTCAAAAATGGTAAATTAATTCAAGAATACATAAGACTGGAATAAAGCAGTCCTTCAAAGGATGGAGTTACATAAGTAGCACCTGCATTTTATCTTATAAGTCAAGGTCAGGCTAGATGGTTCATGTGGCTGTTATCTGCTGTTCACATCTTTGTTCTTTTCTTTCAATGATTTAAACCCAACATTAAAAAAGCACTGCATTTGCAGCTCTGCATTCTACAGTTTACTGAGTTGCCTATCTGTGACTGTGTTTGAACAAATGAAACTTGCATGAGTTTAAGAATATTTAACTCAGAATAAAGGCCAAAGTGTAATGCTCTGCTTTAAACATGTACAAAATGTGACAATTATTTACAAAGGTTATTAACATTTTAACATCATACAGTGTTTAAGGAATACCTGGAAGGTAGTTTTGAAACATCGATTTAGAATATAGGCCGGACTGCAATATTCTACTTTGCATACATACACAACATCTAACATTTTGCAAACAAGACATGCAATATAGCAATAACCCACACCTGGGTGTGGGTAATGCTGGATTTACCCACGGTTGGCGTGGTTTGGTCCCAAGGGCGAAGCCCGAGGGACCAAACAAAGCCAACCGTGGGTAACATAGCATTACCCACACCCAGGCGTGGTTATTGCTATTATACCATGACATTATTTAAGAAAATAAACTATTACTTTTCTTAAATAATGGCATAGTATAATGCCTGTTTACTGCCCTTCCGCAGATGTCTGGCATCCGCAGCAGTTCTGATGTACTGCGTGCCTGCGCAGTACATCAGAGCTGTGGCAAAAGCAACGAGAATGCAAGATCTCTGCTGCTTTTTTGTTTAGCTATGTTAAATGGGTTTAACATAGCGAGACAGTTTAAAATAAGCAACGGAGATGTCCGTTGCTTATTTTAAACTGTCTCGCTATGTTAAACCCATTTAACATAGCGAACAATAAAAAGCAACGGAGATCTTGCTTTCGTTGCTTTTTAAACCTGTCGCTATGTTAAATGGGTTTAGCATAGCGAGACAGCTTTAAAATAAGCAACGGAGATCTCCGTTGCTTATTTTAAAGCTGTCTCGCTATGTTAAACCCATTTAACATAGCGAGACAGGGTTTTAAAAGTAGAGTTATACTAATGGAAAAAAGTCCGGGCGACCGGACCTTTTTCCATTAGTATAACTCGATTTACAATGTGCACGCTGGCCAATCAGCGTGCACGTTTTGGGGGGTCATGGTATAATAGGCATGTTAGCATGGGAATGAAGTGTGTTTAACCCAATCTAACTGATTTCTAAGTCTAATCTATCACATTCTGGTAATATGAGGCTTAGCTCACCCTCATGTGTCATCATCCACCCAAAAGAATTCTGTAAAGACGATGAGCACCTGACTGGGGTTAATGACTACATCTGTTCTATCTAGTCCATGCTTGATTGTATACTGATGGATTGCCATCTGTTGTCTGGCTATCTGTTTCATCATGCAATGTGAAGCATTCCACTTAACGGAAACTTCCTGGAACAGTTGGTATAGAAGAAGTATGCTTTCCAGTTAATTCTGTTACAACAGATTTCTAGTTTCCAGCGTAACTACAGCGAGCATGCATCGTGCAGACAATGCCAGCCACATTTTGCACATTTTAACCCTCACTCATGAATTATTTTTTCACAAAGCTGGCAATGCATGCAAAGTATGATACACTTATCATTCAGTTGCTACAACTTATGCATAGCACTAACATTTCTGCCTACAGATGTGTTCTTGCTCTTCCTAGAGCTACTGATGACCTTAATAAACTTCAAAGTATTTGTGGTCTCCTTTTTAGTACATAATTTAAATATGCCTATTTTAAAAATTCTTTACCAGTAACAAAAACAGGCACATCGTCTCTAAATATGTAATTTTACCTTTAAAGATATAATTTTGTAAAATAAAAAACAGTTTCTCCTTGTATATTCTGACATGATTTTTGGAGACCAGTGTTATGATTTTAATGTCCACAGGTTGAGTAGGATGAAAGTAAATGGGTCAGTTGTTAAGCCTTGGTGTTTTGTCAATAATCAAAGTCTTCCAGATATTTTAACCCCAGTTCCAGGAAATTTTGTGCTAAGCCTCTTCATAATATTTTCGTCACCCCCCCCCCCCAAGTTAAAATGGTCAATTTTGTGATCTATGGCAGATATCAAAGCATGCAGCATGCAGTAATACTTGCCTGAAGATCCTGGTGAATTCCTGCCTTTTTACTCCGGCCACATATAACAGTGATGATGAAGATGACATGACACCGAAGATGAGTCACTTTACCCACTGCCTACCTCCAGCTCTATCAATTGGAATGCACATCTTTTTTTTTATCTAAAGAACTTTCATGGGTTTCAGACACACTTTTGTAGAGATTGTAGTGCAACCTTTGGGACAGTAGTTATAGGTTCATATGCACATACTAGGCTAATGACCACCAGGGTCTTTCTAACCCTGGCCATGCAACTCAACCCAATTGTGTCCCTATGTATCATGGACGTTTATAGTGGGTAGGGTTATGTTAGTTAGAATGTTTCTACTGGTTATGTGGGACGAGGGGGTATGTTAGTTTGGGTATTATTGTCTGACTCTGTCTATCAGAGACAGAGGCATCAGACCTGGGATGAATTTCCAATTTCCAGTCCATTGGTCATAGTTATGCTCATATTAGGTTAGAGATGTACTCTGCTTCACATGGATGAGGAGCCTGTTACAGAGCATGGGATCCCCTGAGAAATATATCTCTCTCACCAACATGTTTTATTTATGTAACAAGTAAAATGTATACCCTTTGATCTAGTTTTCCTGTTGCTTTTCATTTCATAGATGTGCAAATGGTCCATCAGAGTGGATTTAAGGATTTCTTGTATGCCAGTTGTGATGGTCCCTATGCCAGTAATCAAGGAGCCTCAATCCTCACCACTGACACCGGTGAGAGACTGCCACTAGGAATAAAAGTGGATACACACAGTATTTTCAGATGTAGCTCTCTGCACCAAGCACAATTTCCCTTAAGAGTACACAGGGAGCACACTCCAGACCTGGGGCTGGACTCTCTCTTTGTCTCCCTCTCTCTCCAGACCCTAAACAAGACTCCACAGTGACCACTTTGGAGCTCTGTATCCCTGTCCCAAGTTGCTGACATGCACACTTGGATACTTAATTTTCACACATACACACACACACACACACACACACACACACACACACACACACACACACACACACACACACACACACAAACACACACCTGGGAAAGACTGACAACGATTTACAAGCTGTGCCTCTCTGCCCAGACTCTAAGGTAATTATGCTGCCACCAGTCAGCTACTCTAAGGCTCTTACAAGGGTACCCAATTATACTGAGTAAAATTAATACTAATACAAATGGTAGAGTTTGACCAATGCAGCAAGGCTTTCAAGTCAGGAGCGGCCACAGTGTCATTAAAATAAGCATACATGATCTTAAGATGTTAAACGGTGTTCTCTAAAAGATCAGCCACAATGAAAGATATAGAAATATTTAATAATAAATAATAACATAGAAAACATGAGAATATTGAATATCCATTTACAATAAACACAAGAGTTTCAATCACAGGGGATATAAAAATAACACAGTTGAATTGATTCACACAGATGCAGAAAAACCATGCTTAACTAATCTCACTATATTTTCCTGACTGACTAAGAATTACTGTTCTCTAGCTCAGTTATTTACTACAGCAAGGCAAGATGATGAGTGGTGAGTTGCTTATTACAGTAAGGCAAGATGAGGTGTGAGGCTGTGTGAGATCTGTGAGGGATCTTTCCTGTCAGGTTCCGAAAAACAAAGTGTTTCTGCAAGAGTACCATCATATCTCTCACTAGCATCTAAAAAATAATTTCAGTGCTGGTTATAGAATGACATCACATCTGGTCACCTGACTCTGGTACAATACACACCCAAAGCTTTGCTAAGATCTATTGCAACATCTGAAAGCTATAAAACAATTTCAAAAACTTCCACTCTTCCAGGGTAGTGATTAGTTCACTCCTAAGGATAATACATTAAGATTCCTAGTCCTGGTTTTCCCAGAAATGTTTTTCTCTCTGGCTGCAATCAGACCTGTAAGATAAAATCTTTATGTCCTAAACCAACCCATTTCATTTTCAACCTATTTTTCAAAATTAGCTGAACTGAGATTAACTTCTTTCCTTCCAGAATTCTCTGTTAAAACATATACATTTAATCAGTTATAATAATACTGTCGGACATACATGTATATCTCTTTTGTGTCCAGCAGAACCCACTGTTGATGCATTTTTAACACAAGCAACTTTACAAATACATATTTAACACAAGCATCTGTACAAATCAGTGTGATGGTTAAATGACATAAAATTCTTTACAAAACACTTGCTAGCTATGCTGGCATATGTTACACATGCACTGCCCTACTCTCCCTGGCACAGGTGGCACTACCTCATATCATCACGCCAGGCACAGATCGCATCTCAATAGCCAGTAGGATACTGAATATAGAGATAGGGCTTTAAGGTGATCTGTATAGGACACTGTGTTTATACCCTGGATTCTTTTGGTAAGGAGCCTTTGTGGACATTCCAACTATTGCAAATATCTGGTCAGGTACATTCCAAAGGGAGCATTATACTCAATGATGAGTCTGATAAGGTCTGATTAAAGTAGCACTATGACTTCCTTGAATCTGGATGCCATGCCCTTACTTATAAGTTGGGCGACGTAGAATGATTTTCTTACTACCCTGGCCACATGTTGGTCAAAGGCCAAATTACTGTCTACATATGTTCCCAGATATCTGACTACTGAGTCAACTCTTAGAGATGTCTTATCAATGGAGTAATTAGCCTGGGTGGCAGTTTTCCCAAAAGGCACCATAATGCATTTCTTGGCATTCAGTTTTAATCCGTGACTTTGGCACCAGTCATTTGTAGGTGTTAGACCCTCTTCTAAGATGTTTGTGTCATGGGAGGAATCTATGATAGCTCCCAATTTGCAGTCATCTGCGAACTCAGTCAATCAAAGGCCCTTGACATTTGCCTTTACTTCCAAGAAGTAGGTACCAAATAGAAGTGGTCCCAGCAGAGAGCTCGGAGGTATCCCACTGGTGACCAGTCTCTTAGTGGAGGTGGTCTCACCAATCCTGACCTCCCGGGTCCTGCCTGTGAGCCAGCTGGCAATCCAGAGAGTTATGTAGGAGTTTATGCCCAGTTCTGTCAGTTTTGTCAATTAAACCTGAGTGGGGTATTGTATCAAATGCCTTAGCCAGATTCAGGTAAGCAGTATGAACCATTTTTCCCCTCATCCATTGCCTTGGTGACCTTCTCAAAGTAGTCCACTAGAATTAGTACGCATGACCTTCCCTTGACAAAGCCAAACTGTGTTGGATCCAGTTTCTGAAGGTTTGCCTAGGTCTTTGTTGATCATTTCCATGATACTTTGCTTGTGGCTTTGCAGATTAGACTAGTCAGACTAATGGAGATGTATTTTCTGGAGTCAACTGATGGTACACCCTTATGAAGGGGGATAATTGTTGCAGCCCTCCATTCTCATAGTAAAAAGCCTCCTTTGAGGGTATAGTTAAAAGTGACTCAAGTGGTCCTGATAGGTCATGTTTCACATTAGGAAGGTTTGTGGCCTGCACTGTGGTGGCAGGACAGGTAGCTTACATCCTTCTAAGTTGGGAACTGCTGATTGAGGGCTCAGTGTCTGTTATTCTAAAAGTGTATTAGTTCTGGTTTAAGCACTTGGGCTTCAGGGCAGTTATTTTACATTAAGAAGGTTTTTGGTCTGCACTCTTGTGGGAGGAGAGGCTGGACTCTGCCCTTCTGAGCTGGGAATTTCTGGTTAAAGGCTTATAGTGCCTGCATATTTGAACTGTTTCTTACTGAAATTGGTACACCTTATTTGCTGTAGCATAGACTAGATCCAGGCCTGCTGAATCTAGCTTTATTTGTATGCTTGTTGTTTGTTTGCTTGTTATTTCCCTGAAATGCTAATTCCATCTAAAACGCGGCTTTTCAGCACTTCTGTGGATCCCTAGTGATATCTGCATTGCTTACTGTACTTATTTCCTTGCTTCACATGAAAGAAAGCTACTGTTTGTCATTTTTGCATTTAAGTTGCCTGTAACACATTGCATTTAAGTTACCTGGCACTTGCTCAGTAAGTCAGCACTAAAAAATAAAAAGCACTACACCCTCACAAACTCCACTTGAGTACCTTGTTCCTCATTGGCCCTTTTTTCAATTATAAAGGAATTCCCAATACAATTCTAGCATGTCCAAAGGTCAGTTGTCAATCTCCTCTCTGGTCCAGCTGATGAATCTGGGAATCTTGAGGCAATGTTACAACTGCCTCATGTACACAGACAACCCACTCCTCCTCCCAACAAATTCCAACACATGTGAGAGATGCAACCATATAGCCAAACTGGAGGCTAAGCTCTCTCAACTCAGTACTGGCAGAACCAGTCAGGAGGAGAAGGAAACCACACTCACTACAATTCCAGTCTCACATAGACCTACCACGACAGCAAACCAAACACATAAACACATAAAAACATACTCGGAGGCTCTAAATAAAAATCTTCCTAAGCAGCAGAGACCTCCAAAGCAGACACCCAAGCAACCGCTACCCCAAAACAAAACACATGCAATACATAGCTCACAAAGCCAGTGTGCTGAACAGTGACAGCACTTAAGGCTAAACAACACACCTGATACACTTGTAATAGGTGACTCTATCGTCAGGCACACTGACGTCCCGCTCACCAGGCTGAACAAAGAGAAGGTCACGGTGAGCTGCCTGTCAGGAGCTAGGATCCGCCACATAACACAAGCACTCAGGTCACTCCAAGGCAAGTACAAATATGACTCAGTCATTGTCCAAGCTGGTGTGAATGACATGAGACGTACCTCCCTGGACTACATGAAAAGAGACATAGAGGAGCTCTCTGAGCATGTAGCCCAGGCCGGTATGACCCCGACCTTGAGTAGCATCTTACCTTCACCAAAAATGATGCCACAATATGAAGACAAGATGATCAATTTCAACAATTGGCTTAAGTATTGGTGTCATTCAAAGGGGATCCAATGCCTATCAGCCTGGGATGACATGCTCGACAAGCCACGATGCTTCGCTAGGGACGGCTTGCACCTGTCACCCCTGGGCTTTCGGATATTGGCAAAGGCTCTTGCTACCCCCATAGTGCCTTTTTTAGGCAAGGCTCAAAAGACAAACCCACCTCCATAGGTATCACAAGGGATAAGAAACTAAGAGTAATGCTACTCAACGCCAGAAGTCTAAACCTCAAGATGCATGCACTCGAAACTCTCCTTAGCATGGAGAACATTGATATCTGTGCAGTAACAGAAACCTGGTTCAAGGCTCCCGAGAGCACCCCAGCACTACCAGGTTATACCTCATACCATGCTTTTCGGCCCCAAAACTTGGACCGAACCACAAATGGAGGGGGAGTATCAATATTCGTCAAAGATACCCACACCTCCAGGTTGGTGGCACAGCACGAAGCATCAGAGACTATCCATGTGCAACTAACAGTGGGTAAAACTGCCTTCCAGTTTATAGCCTGCTACAGACCACCCTACCAAACCCAGGAACCCCACTCGGCCTTCCTGAGAACACTGGAAAATATGAAGGTCTCTCCAAACACCATTATATTGGGCGACTTCAACTACCCAAACATAGACTGGGAGCATTACTCTAGCTCCAACACCCTAGTCCAAAGGTTCCTAGAATTTATAAACTCAAATGCTATGGAACAACTTGTTACCACTCCCACAAGAGGGGAAAACATACTGGACCTGATCATCACCCACATGGGGACTCTATGCTCCAGACCAGAAGTGTATCCCTCACTGGTAAGATCAGACCATAAACTAATCTCACTGGATATTCACATCCCGACCCCACCCCCTGGCCAGAAAAGCACAGTGAAAAACTTCTCTAAAGCAAATTTCACACTCCTCAAAACCAAGGTGGAATCCTTCAATGCCCCCGGGCCTGTGGAAAATACGGCCCAGACTGCAGAATCCTTTATAAACACATTCTATGAACACCTTCAGGAATGCATGGATCATGCAATCCCAAATAAAACCAAGACCCAATCCTCCAAAGGCAGGCATCCTGTCTGGTGGACCCCAGCCATAAATAAACTATACAATAGAAGGAGGAAGCTACTACATGATAGAGCAAAATCCCAAAAAGGGAAGTCATCTCTGATCAGTATTAGCAAAAAACTATGGGCACTCATAAAATCATCTAAGGCCAGCTTCGAGAGAAAAATTGCACAGGACACTAAGGATAATCACAAGGCTTTCTTTAGTTATGTTAGGAACCTGGGTGGGAATTCCCAGATATGCTCAGAATTAGTCCAAAATGACAAAAAATACACTGAACCCACAGACATTGTCAACATCCTAGCTGACAGGTTCAGCGCAAACTTCTCCCCCCCCACCAAAAGGGCAAATATCTATCCCAGCAGAGTGCTGCCCCCTGACATCTCAGATGCTCAGGTAAGAGTCACCCTCTCCAAAGCAAAAAACACAGCATCAATGGGACCAGACGGTGTCCCGGGCTGCATCCTACATGAACTCCAAGAGCAGCTAAACCCAAACATAAAACTACTGTTCAATCTCAGCCTTACTACAGGATATGTACCCAAACAGTGTGGTCCCTCTCCACAAAGGTGGTGCCTCAACGGATCCTGGAAACTATCTCCCCATAAGCCTGACTAGCTTGGTCTGCAAAGCCATGGAAAGGATCATCATGGACCTCATAAATAAAGATATTGGGGACCTACAGACACTGGATCCTACCCAGTATGGCTTTGTTAAGGGCAGATCTTGCCTCTTAAACTTGGTTGATTTCTTTGAAACAGTCACCAAGGCCATTGACGAGGGGAAGGTGGTCAACACAGCCTACCTGGACCTCACAAAAGCCTTCGATACAATACCCCACTCGGGCAAACCCCAATGTCACTAGATGGGTTGCAAACTGGCTCAAGGACAGAATCCACATGGTTAGAATTGCAGGAGCCATGTCAGACTCCAAACCAGTTACAAGTGGCATCCCACAAGGCTCAGTCCTGGGACCTCTCTTGTTCGGTATATATTTCTCGGAGGTACAGGCCAACAAGGAAGGACTGTGGCTGACCAAGTTCACAGATGACTGCAAATTGGGCACCATAATCGACTCTCCAGCTGAAACAAGCATCCTCCAAAAGAGCCTCATAGAAACAGACAACTGGTGCCAGAGCCATGGCCTCAAGCTAAACGCCAAAAAGTGTATAGTCATCCCCTTTGGCAAAAACAAATTGCCCACAAATTACCACATAGGTGGTAATCCATTAAGTACAGAAGAAGTAATTAGGGACCTGGGGACCCAAGTTGATAGCAATCTCTCATTTGACAACCACATGGCCAAAGTGGTTAGAAAAACATTTTATATAGCCCACCTAATCATGAAGGGATTCACATCTAGATCAGGGGAGGTCATCGTGCCTCTTTACTCATCCTCTCATCCTTCATCAGGCCCATAATTGAGTACAATGCCCCTTTTGGGACGTACCTTACCAGACACCTGCAGCAACTGGAAAGACCCCAAAAGTACCTCACCAAGAGGATCAAAGGGCTCAAACAGATGCCATATGCTGCCCGGTTAAAGAAAGTCCAGCTCTACTCAGTGGCATATCGCCTGCTCAGAGGCGATCTGTGCCTGACATATAAAGCCATGTCCAACCCGGAATTAATGGACATGCTGCACCTCAGAAAATCCAAATCCCATCGAGCTACGCGCTCAAGAGACTTGAACCTCAGCACTGAAATAAATAGGACATGTTGGAGGGACAGATTCATAACCAAGAGGCTCCCTTCACTCTGGAATAAAATCCCTCATTGACTCTCTTCAAGAGGAATCTTGATGAGTGGATGGGAGATCGTAGGTTTACCCCGGGTATCACTTCTGTGTCACTGTTAGACAGAGGCACAGTATACTAACCTCGAAAAAGGGCATAGCAAAATTAATTTAAAATGGGTGGCGAAAGCCAAACACACTCTGGCTAGGCTTATAAATGCCCTAGGGCAGATAGCCTAGTATGAACCTATGAACCTATAAGATATTTAGGAGGCATCCCAAGATATTATCAGGGTCCACTGAGGCTGTGTTTTTGGCCTTAGCAAGTATCACCAGGATCTACTACCTGTTAATAATTGGAGGTGTTATGCAACTATGTAATTCATGGGCGTAGGCAGGGGAAAGTGAGCAGTGAAGTTTGATCTGAATTTGTCAGACAGCAAATTCAATTTGTTGCTCTTCTTAGTAGGTGGCACCATTAACCACCAGTTTGGCACACTGCTGTGTTCTGCCTTTGAGGTTTCAGACATAGCTAATATAGACCTTGTGATTGCCTTGAGCCTGTGAGGTTATCTTGACCTTGTAATTGGCCTTGTTAGACTTAATTAGGCCTCTTAGTTTCCTGTTTAGTTTAATTAGACAGTTCCTGTCATTGTGGGAGTTGCCCTTCCTGATTTTAGCCATGATTTTTTTTTTCTTTTGTTACATACCATATTAAAGTTAGGATTCAACCAGTTTGGTTTGTTTTTAGAGGTTATTTTGGACTCACTTCTACTAAGCACAGCAGCCTCTATACAGTCATTTAAATGGTTGTACAGGGTCTTTGTGAACAATTCTGTATAGATTAACAGCAAAAATTCCAAGGGATGGAGCAGCCAACAAAGCACAAAACAATGAAATCCACCACACTGGCAGAACTGGACCCAGCAATAGGATGACACCAAAAACTTTAGCGAAAATCAACTTTAAGGTCACTTTCGTCTCAAAGAGACTTCATCAGAATAAATTTCACCATTAGTATAACACATTATATACAGAACCTGAATGAGTAAATTGATTAACCATTCAAATAATTAACCTGATAAAAAGTCAATAAATCAATTAAAAATCTTTTGAAAACCAAAAAACATACAAATATAAAAATACATACATAAAAATGTATATGAAACCTTCATTTTAAAACATGGTTTGCTGTGGTTACTGAATTTATTTTTAGTTTGAAGGAGACAACTCTTTTGTCCTATTTTACTAATGAGGACGTGATACAGGGAGGAAGGGGAGCAGGAGGTGTAGTGCTCTACCATATTGGTGAGTAACAGGTCCAGTAAGTTTGAACCTCTGGTGGGTATGTGCACTATCTGGTCAAGGGTATTCATGTTAATAAAGTCTAGGAATCATTGTGCCTGCAAGTTTAGGCAGTGCCTATAGAGGAGTAGTTAAAGTCTCCCATGGTGAGTATCTCAAATAGGCTTAGGTATGAACTACAGGATTCTAGGGACATAGAGGGTGTCCTTTAGCTTGCTAGGATATGGTATGAGACTTTGTCTATTGTAATTTGCACATAGATAAATTCCAGGGCATCATTATGTTTAACCAACCAATACTTGTTGCTAATATAGACTAATACTCCTCCACCTTTTGTCTCTGTCTGTGCAGCTGATGGTCTAAATGTGTGGAAGGCATTGAAGCCTTGCACTGTACAGTAATTGTTGAGAATAGAGTTCAGATGGCCACTCATTTAAGAAATACAATGCCTGTTAGCATTCTGAGGATTGGGTTGCACAGACATATTAATGTCAGCAAGCCAGAAGAAACATTTGTTAATCTCATCACCTGAAGCCTACTGTTTTTTTTTTTTTTTTAATTTTATTTATTTTATTTATTTATTTATTTATTTATTTTACATTTGTTGACCGGGCTAGTCTAACTGGTTATACGTCCATTTTCAGTAGAGGCCCGGGGAGAAAAGCTCCAAGCATAGGCAGTAACAAATAATACAATATATACAATAGTAACGTGTTATAGTACATTATTCAGATTGTACATGAGAGAGGCTAGTATAGAGTCTTATAGTAGGATTAAGCTAAGATCAAATACTGTGAACAAACAACATATGAGAGAATAAAGAGAAAAAAAATACATATATATATATATATATATATATATATATATATATATATATATATATAAGGAACAGTATAGAGATATTTTTTTTAATCTCTTTAGATGCTAAATTGAGGTTAGCTTACTTGTTATAAATAGTATTTATTTATTTGTTCCAGACAATCATTTTAGTTTATCTTTGTTATCCAGGTGCGCACACTGGTCCAAGGACCTTATTCAGACATAGCCTGGGGATACAAGCATACAGTAGCAGTCAAAGAACTAGACAGTTGAAGTAGAACTTGATAATAAATGACAGTAAATGATTAACAACAATATGTGAAAAGTAGGATAAAATGTGCTAGAGTGAAAAATAGAAAAGGAGGAGGGGGAAAATGTAGGGTAAAAGGGAATTGTAGTAGGGATTTAATGTACATGAGCAGGATACAAAACACTAATGTACAGAAACATTGATGCAGATTACATTAATTTTTTTATGTTGAAACTAAATTTAAACAAAAATGGCTACATCTACACCACTCTCAAAAGAAAAACAAATGTTCTCCTTTTGGGATAAGTCAACCAAAAAACAAAGCAAATAAAAATAATAAATAACAGTAACTATAGATAGCTTTGTCTGAGTAATTATACTGTTAGTGAAAGGGATTTTCATGAGATAATCTATATGGTGGGATTAGAGGCAAGGGTAGGAACAATGTTAGGTTTAGCATATATGAGTAAGGTGGTTAGGGAGTCAACTCTTCATGGTAAACTTACATATTTCCAGCTCTCTACTTCCCAAAAGCTGTTTCAAATTGACCCTTGGCTTGTCAATCTACTTACCAGACATGCCCTAATCAAATCACTTTGTTGCACGATTTCTACTGGCTCCCCCTGCACATCCTTACTCGTGAATGCTAACTCTACCGCTATCTGTACTCTTGCCTCTAACCCCATTCCTGTGCCTTACCTTACAAACAAGATAGTCACAGACACTGCATAAACACATACATAACTAATCCTAGCCTCTTACCTAGCCCTTACTCTAACACTAGCCCACAAACACTCGTGCACACATTCGCCCATGCCTAATACCTACCAATGTACCTCTTCCATCTAAATGCAATTTCAGCAACATAGACATCCAGTAAAGTAGATGTCTGATAAAAGAGCTAAACACTTCGCCTGGTCAAACAAATGAATGCATGACTAAAGCATCTGTTACCATACATATACATGCATGCATTGCACATGTGCGGGGGTGCACTCACACACACACACACACACACACACACACACACACACACACGCACGCACGCATGCACGCGCACACACACACACACACACACACACACACACACACACACACACACACACACACACACACACACACACACACACACACACATATGTATGTCCTCTTCAGCTCTACCACTCCCACTTGTCACCAAAGAATATATGCCCAAATCATATCCTTCCTTTCTTTTCCTGTTTTAAATGTATAAATTCCACACTTTCTAATTTACTGCCTATTCCTGCATAGGAAAACAAAAGCCAAACTGCTGTACTTGATTCATGGTACCATGAGTTACATTAATAGTGAGACTATGATAATGACGTTATTATAGGAAAGATCCCATCTCAGTCAGTAAGTTACAGGTAAAAAAAACATTGTTGGGTATTATGTGCTCCATATCAGATACTACAGTTAAAATAAATATGGCCACTTATAATCAGTGGTGATTACTAACTAGCTACTTAAATAGTAATAAAACATGTTAAAGCAAGTTTGTTATATGGGAAAGATTTTATCTAATATTCCACAACCAGTTTCAATGTCATACCACTGGCTTGGCACCTATGTCTTTAATGGACACAGGCAGCCTGTAAATGGTTCATCTCCCAGACCCCTGCTTGCAAACGTTTAATTTCCCAAGCCCCTGCTTACACTACCAAGGGAACCAGTCCTTGTCAGAGAGATAGAATGTATGGCTAGGCTTAAAAAGGTCTCAGTGGTCAGAGAATTTATTTATGTATGTATGTATGTATGTATGTATGTATATATGTATATAGGTATAGTTGTTAACCCCATATGTAGACTGGTATTCAGGGTATATAAATTACTGCCTGTCAGATGTATCAAAGTATTGTCAAAATATATTTATTTACTTTTGTTGACCAAGCTAACCTACCAGGGATGGTATACTTTCAGGAGAGTCCTGAGATGGCATTCATTTTGACTAGGGGAAACATGACCATGGTACCAGGGAAATGTCCCTACTCTATTGGATATGTGCCTAGGGATCTTTTACATGCACCTGAGCTACTACCAACTTAGGTAGTTAGGGTTTTGGTATAACATCTCATCTGAAGCATGGTAAATCAGGACTACAATGCAGCCCCCATGCTGCACCACAGTGTGAGTAACAGAAAATAAATCCAAGCACATTGCGCAGGAACAGAGTCCACAGCGTTATGATCTTCTCAATGCGGAAAGCAAGTATGCTACCCGTGTGGTCATTGAAACTGATGGATCATCTGCCGGTAACACAACTTAATGGCATAGCAAGACCAAAGGCTTCATATTTTAGTGTGTGAGATACCTTTAGAACATGTGTTTGTGAGTTTGCTTAAAATGTATCATAGGCTCATAGGTTCATAGGAGGTTACTAGGCTAGTGGACCTAGAGCCCCTACAAGCCTAGCCATGTTAATTCCGAGTTGCCCCAGTTTCCCTTGATTAGATGGACATAATTTGCAGAGCGAGTCTATGATCAACACCAACTACCCCTGTCCATAAGGAACATGGGTGCTACCCCTGGGGTGAATTTGCGGTCTCCCATCCATTTGTCTAGGTTGCACTTGAATAGGGTCAGTAAGAAGATCTTCTTCATGTGATTTGCAAGTTTATTCCCGAGGAGCTGCAATTTCTGGGAGACATATCTGTCTCTCCAGCATGTTCTGTTTATGTCACAGGATAGGTTAAGATCCCTAGAGTGAGTGACTCTTGTGCCATTTGACTTGTGGATGTGCAGCATTTCCATCAGGGCAGGGCCAGAGACTGCCCTACAGGCTGGGTACTAGTTGCCTGTCAACAGCCTATAAGATGCAGAGTACAATGACAGGGCTTTCAGTCTATCCACCTAGGTCATGGTTTGGAGGTCCTGTATTTTCTTGGTAAGAAATCTCTTTGGTCTCTCCAGCTGCTGCAGGTGTCTGGTAAGGTACATGCAAAAGGGTGCATTGTATTCTATTAATGGTCTGATGAAGGTCAAGTACAGAGGAGTTGTGACATCCTTAGACCTTACTTATGAGATGCACAACGTAGAAGGATTTCCTTACCACTGAGGAAACTTGGTGTTCAAAGTTCAGACTGCTATCAACATGTGTTCCCAGATCTCACACCATTGGGTTTAAATTTAGGGAGGTGCTGTCCATATTGTAATTAGCAGGGAATTCTGCTTTGCCAAAGGGGATAATAATGTACTTTATTGCATTTAGTTTTAGACCATGGCTTTGGCACCAATCATTTGCCTGTGCCAGTCCCTCCTGTAATATGTTAACATCATTGGGGGACTTAATGATTGCTCCCAATTTGCAATCACCAGTGAACTTGGTAAGCCAAAGGTCATCTACTTTAGCCTGGATGTCTGAGAAATAGATTCCAAACAGTAAAGGGCCCAGCACAGATCCTTGTGGTACTCCACTGGTGACTAGTCTACTGGTAGAGGTGGAGTCACCAACTTTGATAGTATGTGTTCTTTGATAGTATATGTTCTATCAGTGAACCAAATGGCTACCCATCTAATGAAGTAAGGGTTGATTTTCAGGTGGTAGAGTTTCTCAATGATACCTGATCAGGGGATTCTGTCAAAAGCCTTGGCTAGGTCAAGATAGGTGGTATGCAGTGTCTTACCTTTATCCAGGGCTTTGGTGACTTTATAGGTTCATAGGTTCATAGGTTCATAGGTTCATACTAGGCTATCTGCCCAAGGGCATTTATAAGCCTAGCCCATAGTTATTTGGCTTTCGCCACCCCTTTAGTTTGAATAAAACTATGCCTATTATTTTGCTGTGCCTCTGTCAAGCAGTGACACTGAAGTAATCCCTGGGGTATATCTGCGATCCCCCATCCATTGGTCAAGATTCCTCTTGAACAAGGCCAGCGAGGTGCTCTGCCTCACATGTACCGGGATTTTGTTCCACAGCATAGGGAGTCTCTGGGTGATGAATCTGTCCCTCCAGCATGTTCTATTAATAACCGTGTCAAGGTTTAACTCTCCGCCCTTGTGGTTCTGAGGGATCTAGATTTTTGAGGTGAAGCATATTCATCAAATCAGGGTTTGACATGGCCTTATATGTCAGGCACAGGTCACCTCTGAGCAAGCGGTATGAGACTGAATAGAGCTGGAGTTCTTTCAGTCGGGCAGCATAAGACATATTTTTGAGACCCTTTATCCTTTTGGTGAGGAACTTTTGGGGCCTTTCCAGCTGCTGCAGGTGTCTGGTCAGATACATTCCGAATGGGGCATTGTACTCAATCATAGGTCTAATGAGTGATGAGTACAGGGGGGCGATGACCTCCCTTGATCTAGATGTGAATCCCTTCATGATCAGGTGGGAAATGTAGAAGGTTTTCCTAACTACTTTAGCAACATGAGTGTCAAACGAAAGGCTACTGTCAACCTGGGTCCCCAGATCCCTGATGACTTCTTCTGTGCTCAGTGGATTGCCACCTATATGGTAGCTAGGGGTAACCTTGTTTTTCCCGAAGGGTATGACTATGCATTTCTTGGCATTTAACTTTAGGCCATGGCTCTGGCACCAGTTAAACGTTTCTGTGAGGCCCTTCTGAAGGATATCTGTGTCAGATGTGTTTTCGACTATGGCGCCCAGTTTGCAGTCATCTGCAAACTTTGTCAGCCATAACCCTCCTGTGTTTGCTTGTACTTCAGAAAAGTAGATGCCGAACAAGAGTGGACCCATGACTGAGCCCTGTGGGACACCACTTGTGACAGGCTTTGAGTCTGACATGGCTCCAGCAACTCTGACCCTGTGGGTTCTGTCACTTAGCCAGTTTGCAACCCATCTTGTGATGTATGGGTTTACATTCAAGCTGATGAGTTTTTTGATGATACCTGAGTGGAGTATTGTGTCGAAGGCCTTTGCCAGGTCAAGGTAGGCTGTATGGACTGCCTTTCTCTCATCAATGGCCTTGGTGACTGTCTCGAAAAAGTCAACCAAGTTTAAAAGGCATGATCTGCCTTTGACAAAGCCAAACTGGGTTGGATCCAAAGTCTGCAAGTTCCCTATGTCTTTATTTATGAGTTCCATTATGATCCTCTCCATGGCTTTGCAGATAAGGCTTGTCAAGCTAATGGGATGGTAATTTCCAGGGTCGGTGGAGGCACCGCCCTTGTGAAGTGGGACCACAGTCGCCGTGCGCCACTCCTTGGGTACATATCCTGAGGAGAGGCTAAGATTAAACAGCTGTCCTAACTGCGGGTTTAATTCCACATTGAGTTCATGGAGCACACAGCCGGGGACACCATCCGGTCCCATGGATGCTGTGTTTTTGCTTTGGAGAGAGCAGTTCTCACCTGGGCGTTGGAGATGTTTGGGGGGCTACAATCCTCTGGTATAGATATCTCTCCTTTTGGGGGGGGGGAGAAGTTTGCACTGAACCTGTCAGCCAGTATGTTGGCAATGTGTGTAGGTTCAGTAATCTTCACATCATTTTGAACTAATTCTGAGCATATCTGGGAGTTTCCTCCTAGGTTTCTAACATAGCTAAAGAAGGCCTTATGATTGTCTTTTGAATCCTTGGCGATTTTTCTCTCAAAATTTGCCTTGGATGATTTTATGAGAGCTCTTAGTTTTTTACTTATAATGATCAAAGGTGTCTTACCTTTCAAGGATTTTGCTCTATCTTGTAGTAGCTTCCTCCTTTTGTTGTAGAGCTTGTTTATGGCTGGGGTCCACCAGACTGGACGCTTGCCTTTGGTACAAAGAGTCTTAGTTTTGTTTGGGACTGCCTGATCCATGCAGTCCTGTAGGTGCTGGTAGAAGGCATTTGTAAGTGATTCAGCGGTTTGAGTAATGTTTACCACTGGCTCAGGGGCCTTAAAGGAGACCACACTAGTTTTTAGAAGTGTGAAGTCGGCTTTTGAGAAGTTTTTCACTGTGGTCTTTTTTGTTGTCTACTAGGTTTAATAATCATGATCTACACTTAACAAAGCCAAACAGGGTTGGGTCTAGACTTTGAAGTTCACCTATTTCCTTGTTGATAAGGTCCGTGAGGATTCTTTTCATGGCCTTGCAGATGAGGCTGGTTAGACTTATGGGTCTATAGTTCAAAAGGTTGGTGATGGCCCCACTTTGTGCAAGGGGATTACTGTTGCTGTGCTCCACTCTGCTGGAACAAAGCCTATGTTAAGTGGGTCCTCTAGGTCTCATTTTAGATTGTTTAGTAAGCAACATGGGATGTTATCTGGTACCTCTGAGGCTGTGTTTTTGGCCTTAGTGAGCGCAGATATGACCTGATCTCTACAGATACTAGGAAGATGACTGGTGCAAAGTATGCTTTGAAATATGGCTGGTAGGGACAGGGAGGTGAAGTTTGTGCCAAATCTGTCAACTAGCAGGTTGGCAACTTCCTCCAGTAAACTATGAGTGGTGCCATCCACTACCAGCTCACCACATAGCTGGGCATTCCCTTTTAGATTTTGGACATAGTTAAAGAATGTCTTATGATTATCCTTGGCTAGGGATGCTATTTTTAACTTCTTAGTTTGCTTTACAGTAGTTTACAAGTTTCTGATTTGCTTGTTCAGTCTGTGGAGGGAATTCTTCCTCTGCTGAGTCAGTTCCTTCTTGTTCTTAGACATCAGTTTCTTCCTTTTGCTATATAACCTGTTTATACTTGAGTTCCATCAGGGTGGCTTGTTTTTTCAGGAGAACCTGGTTTTAATCCAGTCCGGTACAGCCAAGTCTATACAGTTGTTTAAGTGTTTATACAGGGCATTTGCATACACCTCTGCATAGGAGTCACTGTTGTCTGTGATTGCTGGGTGGGTATAAAACTTTTTATACCATCGCTTAAGTAGCCTGTAGTTTGTTTGGAAAAGATTTTTTTGCTCCTGTGGGGGTGTAAGGTCCAACAGTTACTTTGATCAAGACTGATTTATGATCCGACCTTGCCAGGGAGGGCTTCACACAGAGAGGAGTGTAGTGACCCCTCCCCCATGTTGGTGAGTACTATGTCTAGGACATTCGAGCCCCTTGTGGTGGTGCAGACTGTCTGCACAAATGCTCTGGAACAGATAAAGTACAGGAACCTCTGGGAAAGCATGTTTGTGCTTGTGTATGTCTCCCACTCAATAGAGGGATAGTTGAAATCTCTTGTGTCTATGGTGTTGGGCTGTATAGACAGTGACTCCAGTAAGTCCAGGTTGGTGGTGTGTTTTTCTTGGTTCTAGCTAGCAATGATGTGGTAGGGTACTTTGCCTATAGTTAATTGGACATGGAGTAGTTCAAGATAGGCATACTGTTTGACCAGTCTTGAGGTGTACTTGGCCTTAATGAAGATGGATACAACTCCACATTTGGTTCTTTCATGCTCATTTTGAGTTCTGAATGTGTAGAAGGCATTGCAGCCTTGCACGGCTGGAGTGCTCTCCAGAGCCTTGAACCATGTCTCAGTGACTGCACACACAGATATCAGCATCTTCCAAGATGAGGAGTGCTTCCAGGGAGTGCAAATTCCTGTTCAGACTCCAAGCATTAAGCAGCAAAACTTTTAGTTTGTCTTAAGTGGATTTCATTACATCAGAAATTTTATTGTTTTGACATTGCTTTAAAAAAGCCATTATGGGGTATCAACTGCCTTTGCCAATATCTGAAATCCTAGAGGAGACAGGTACAGACCATCATTGGCAAAGCAGTGTGGCCTGTCAACCATGTCTTCCCAGGCTGACAGATACTGGATCCCCCCCTGGACTGATACCAGAAGCTAAGCCAATTGTTGAAGTCAATCATTTTTTTTTTTTGTGTTTATATTGTGGCATCATCCTGTGTGAAGGTAGAATGCTGCTTAGGTCTAGGGTCATACCTGCCTGGGACACATAATCTGAGCGTTCAGTCATGTGTCTGTTCATATAGTCCAGAGAGGTATGTCTCAAGTCATTCATCCCAACATGGACTATGGCAGAGTCATAACTGTACTTGTTGTTGAGTGACTTGAGTGCGTGCATGATTTGATGGATCCTGGCACCTGAAAGGAAGCTGACCATGACCTTCTCTTTGTCCAGCCTGGTGAGGGGGACATCTGTGTGTCTCACTATGGAGTCGCCTATGAATAATACATTAGAGTTTGAGGTGTTTTAACTTAGGAGCTTATTTGCTGAGACACTGGTGTATGCGTTATTATGTGCAGTGTTTGCTATTTGAACAGTAGTATGTGCAAGTGGTTTACATTTGAAAGGTCTCTGGTCTTTTGGTAGTCTTCTCGTGAGTACCTGCACGTATGTGGGTTTATGTGTTGTGACCTTATTTTGTGTGAGAGGTAATGTCTGTGTGCAGACAACCTGTTTGATGTCCAGTTTGTTGTTATATGAGAGAACTGAATCTGATTTCATAGTGTAATTACATCTCTCACATAGGTTATTTGTTTGTTTTAGGCGTAAGTAGTTGTCAGTATACAAGAGACAGTTACTATATTGCTTCAGGATGTTCATGTCAATCAGGATGGCTGTAGAAATGATGGGAAACTGCCCATCCATTATAGCAGGTTTTTTCCCGTATGTACTATTAGGGAAGAGAGTGGGCTAGTTAGACTAGTTTTTGTGCTAGGACTAACAAAGGGGCTTGTTCTATTGAAGGCTAGGGATGATAAGTGTGACAACACTGCTCCATGTGCAGCTGAGTTGCCCATAGTGCAGCAGGGAAGCTTGGGAGGATTCCACTGACAGATGTCTAGTGAAAAATTGTGTTTCAGGTTTTCTTCTAAACCACTAACCCCTACTGCATGATAGAGTGCAACACTCAAAAGGGAGGCTTAAATACAGGGGAAAATAACCACTTTTAAGCTAATTATCAATAGGAAAACACACAATGAACCTTCCTCCAACTATCCCCAACTCAAAGGCTGGATCTACATTCATGTTCCACAAGGGTGCAGGAGAGCCCTTCTTAATGTAAAATGGCTGGTTTGGTGCTCAAGTGTATCAATAACATTCTAGATTTGGCAGATCTGAATTTGTTATGCTATCTAGGCTAGATTCCAATGAAGTGCAAAAAAATATGCAGTCACAAACAGTAAAAAGCAAAAATAATGCAGCAGTTAGTTAAAATACAGTTTAAAAAGTTGTTGTTGTGTCTTTCGGCTTTTCCCGGTTAGGGGTCGCCACAGCGGAACTCCAGTCTGCTAATGATTGGTAGTTGATTTTTACATACCGAGTTACCAGCCCTGATGCACAACCTTCAACGAAGGTACGCCCATTCATGCATGTCTCCACGCAGAAGACGCTCTAGCTGAGAATCGAACCGGACAGCGTCTTACTGTGAGGCAACAACACTACTGCAGCACCACCACCGCAGTAAAAGTACAGTCAAGAAACAATTTAACTAATGAAAATACGTGAAATGTGCAGCCTAGATAATTTAAGTGTCTGTCTCTCACATAGAACAAAATCACCAGGCCAAGCAGATTCCTTAAAACAGAAAACAAAATGGAGGAGATAAAACAGAAACCAGCTCTATCAGCAAATCAAAAACAAAAAATATAAGTTTACTTTCCTCACCCAGTAGGGAATCACCAGCAGTGCTTTAGTTTATGCAGGCTTGAAATGTTTTTAGGATTGAGAAGAATAATACCAGTGTAGGTGCTAATTTCATTTCTCTCTGGACGTATTCCTTAAGAATATTGGATGCTTTCTGTGAATGTCTTGAAATCTGTCTTCAGGTTATGCTAGGATAAGGAGAGTGAGATCTGACAATAGGTAGAGTATCTCCATGTCCTTCTCATAGACTGATATGGTGGTGAATACGTAAGGCTGCATCATTACTTTGGGTTCAATAAGTATGGAGCATACAAATGTGGATGACAAGCACTAAGAAATTAGCAACCACTTAGGCTGTCATTTTTCAGATGCACAAAGTGCGGGACAAATAATACCTTTAGCAAATGAAAAAAGACTTATTTTCCTTTAATTACCAAAATGGAATCTCAGTTGTAGAATCTTAGTACCTTATGCTGATTTTTGTTAAAGAAAGGTATTTGAAATAGTGTCAATGCTATGCAATATTTAGAGGGAAGTTAGAAAACCCATTTCAAAATATCAAGACATTACCATTCTTCATTATTTTTTTTTAAAACACAAAAACTAGCTTTGTGACATAGCAAAAGGCTGTCGGCCACTAGTTCTGAAAAGGGAATGTAACATGATGTCGAGGGGAAACAGACTAGAAGATGCTGTACACTTTAAGGATTATACATAATCAGAAACAGTATCAGTTGAAACAGAGACCTATTTTATCCAGAATGTGTAAAGGTATTTATTGAGTGGCAGTGAGTGAGAAAGATCAAAGTATTCCTTCAACAGTGAAGGCCTGGTGATGGAAAGATTACTAGTAAACAACATATGCCACAGTTAAAAGGCAATATGATTCCTCCTAAATGGCAATAAAACCAGTAAAATCCAAAAAGCACTCTGGACTCAGAAACACCAATAAAAAGTTTTTTATCTTACAAAGCTTTCGGGATTTCTCCCTTTATCAGTATTAAAAAACATTCTAAAAAACATCAGTATGTTAAATACCAAATTCAAATTTCATCATAAAACACAACCTTCAATCAGAACATAGAGTGAATTAAGATTTTTAAAAGATTTAAAAAAGTATTCACAACATAATTTAAAATTCAACATTAGAAAAGTACATCACCTGATGTTCTCAGGCAGTCTACCATCCAAGTACTAACCAAGCCCAACCCTGTTTAGCTTCCAACATCAAACAGGATCAGGATTTTCAAGGTAGTACAACTATCTAAGTAGATAATAATTAGCATATAAATTATTTCAACTTATTTTGTTTCTGCTTCAAAATTGGGGAGCAGTGTAATTTAATAAAGTGGCAAAATGGGCTAGTAAGAGTTGGAAGATCTGTCACACTATGTGATGGCCAGTAAGTGGAGCTGAAGAAGCCCTATGAGGAGAAGTACTTTTCCTATAAAAAGAAAAGTGGTGTTGGAAACTTGAGAGATAATTACCCATCACAGTAGAGAGATTATAGAAATGTAGGCAGAGCCTTTGGCCACTGGAGCTATACAGTCAGGAACCTGATATCCAAGCAAGAGCTTGTTTAAGACAGGAATTCCATAGACCAGAGTGGGGCTGGACCACCAGAGAGAGACAGAGAGAGAGGGGGGGGGACAAGATACAGAGATACTAGTGTACTGAATGAAGATAGCTTGAAGCAAAGCATAAGACACAGGCATGTGTATGTACATGTAGACACACATAAAGACATACATAAAAATTGTATTTCTCTAAGAAGTTAAGGACTAATTTTAACTATGTAAGAGGAAATGTATTTCATAATACTGAAAAGCATTGTGCAATGCAGCTGTCTTTTTTCTATCATTAATGTTTATTTTTAGCATTATGTTCCTGGATCTGGTGTTAGCTCCCCTGGGGATATATTCCAAGCACAGACTTTCAAACAGAACCAGATCAGATATTGCCTTATAGGTTAGGCAGAGGTCACCTTTAAGTAACCTATGAGAAAACAAAAGGCAACTTCTGAAACGTTTATGAATAATTCAGGTTTTCCAGCCTCTTGAGTTGTCTAGTAAAGAACCAGTGTACCAAAAAAGAAACCAAACACACTTCTGAGGCTTCAGAGCATAAAATATAAACTAAACTAAATAACAAAAAACACTGTTAAGGTGCAAAGGAGCAGGACCAAAAATGCTTTAGCATAGTTTCTTTTAATATCCGCTTTTGTAAAACTTAATCAGAACATTCTGATGAAGTTTTATGAAAGCGGATATTAATAGAAACTATCTTTGGCTTTCCCCTTTGTCTTCCCAATTAGTGTCTTATCAGTTCAGATTCTTGGGTTCTTTCTATCATCCATCAGGGTTACTTCATGGTATGGAAGTCTTTCTCTCCTTTTTCGGAGATTCCTCAACCTCATCTACAGCACCTTCCTCACTTCCCTGTAGTTCTAGGGTCCAGGGTGAACCACATGGGAAAGGGGTTTTATTCTAGGCTTTTCCTTTTCAAAAGGAGGGCATTAGAGACCTATTCTTGATCTCTCCTGGATCAACACCTTTCTCAATGTCTCTGCTTTTCAGATGCTTAATCTTCAAACCCTGCTTCCTCTTTTATTAACTCAGGCTTTTCTGGTGTCCTTGGATCTAAAAGATGCTTACTTTCATACCCCTATTCACCCTCTTTTCAGGAAATTGTTACATTTCTCTATGTCTTCCTTTCATTTTCAGTTCACTGCTTTGCCCTTTGTCCTCTCTACTACCCCAAGGGTATTAAAAAATGGTTCCTGTGATTGCTTTCTACAGCCTGCAAGGCATTCAGATTTTTCTTTACCTAGATGACCTGTTGCTTCAGGCACCTTCTCCCAGTCATCTGGTCCAGAATCTGAAGTTTACCATCTTTGAACTTCAAAGTTTGGGGTTCAGTATCAGCTTTCAAAAGTCCATCCTGACTCCCTCTTAGGATCATGTGTATCTGGGCTGCAGGACTCTGACAGTGCCACTGCTGGCCTCTCTTCCACCTTCAAAAGTTGTGCCATTGACAGCCTTCTTTCAGTCTCTTCCTCTGACTGCCATACCAGCCATGTAGTTTATTTGGGCCCTGGGATTCATGGCCTCTTCTATTCTGATGATTCCTCTTGCCAGACTGCATATGTGGAAGCTTCACTGGTACTTCAAATCAGTTTGGCTGCAGCATTGTCACCCTCTGGATTTCGGTGTACCTCTCCTTCCTGTATAAAGAAGGAATTCAAGTGGTGGATTCAACAATTTGCTCTCTGTCTTGGTTGGCCTTTTCAGCCTCCAACCATTTCTCAAGAACTGTTCATCAATGTCTCGGACAGGGGGTGGGGGGCTTCTTTTGGTCACCTGAAAGTTCAGGGTCTCCGGCCTCCCCATCAGAAGTTAGACCATATCAACCTCATAGAGCTAAGAGCTCTGATTCTGGCCCTTCAAGCTTTTCACCCCATGTTGTCTCCATGCCCCTTGAAGGTGTGCACAGACAACACTACAGTGATATGGTATGTCAACAAGCAGTGGGGCATGAAATCATACCTCTTCTGCAGGATGGCACTTCAGGCTTGGGAGATGGCTCTCAGTTATCAATTAACTCTTCAGGCAATATATATTTCTTCAGAACACAATCTAGTGACAGACTCTCTGAGCAGGTCCAAGACATAGGCTCATGAATGGATGCTTCACAGAGATATATTTCTGGACATTGTCCATCAATGGGGTATTCCTCAGATAGATATTTCTACCTCCTTTCTGAACAGACAACTTCTTTGCTTCTTTTCCAGAGTGCCATGCCATCTAGCTTGGAAGACAGACACCCTTTCTTTTCCTTGGAAGGGGATATTTCTTTATGCTTTACCTCCTCTTCTTCTATTTCCAAGAGTCCTGCAGAAGATTCAGCTAGACTCCCCAGAAATCTTGCTAGTGACTTCCTTTTGGCCAATACAGCACTGATTCTGCCTTAATGCATCTGGCCAGGTCAAGCACCCCAAGTTACCTCACTGATTGTATCTCCTCACATTGGACAAGGGGTCTCTCATCCATCCTCACTTGTCTACTCTGCAACTGACACTGTGGGTGATAGGGTCTTGATCCCTTTCAGGCACCTCTTTTCTAAGGACATGCTCAGGGTTTTACAAGAGGCAACAAAACTCTCAACCAGCAAATCCTATATGTCCAATGGGAAAAATAATTCTGTCTGGTGCCATACTCGTAACCAGGACCCTTTTTCAGTGGGGGTCCTTCTAGTCCTCTCTTGTTTGTGTGAGTCACTCCAATCTGGCCTGCCCTATTCTTTTGTGAAGGCCCATTTGTCATCCATTTCTGCTTGTATGCCCTTGAATACTTCTTTGACTTCTTGTTTTGAGGTCAAACAGTTTCTTAAAGGGGTCCTGCATATTAGGCCTCCAAGGAAACATATTCCTCCTCCTTGGGACCCTAATTTTTTGTTGGAAAAATTGACTCAGGCTCCTTTTGAGCCTGCAGATTCTGCTTCTTTGCAACGTTGTACCTGGAATGCTGTTTTGCTGCTGGCTCTTACTTCTGCTCAGAGGGTTTCTGAGCTCCAGACCCTTATAGCCATTCCTCCTTTTATGTTTTTTTCACAGGGACAGAGTATCCCTTTGTACTAATCCTTCTTTTATGCCTAAGGTTGAAAATGAGTTGTCCTTGAATCAGTTGGTACAACTCCTTGTTCCTTCTCCTCATTCTGCTAGTGAGAGGGTCCTGCATACCCAGGATTTGTACAGACAGCTCGAGTACTATTTGGATAAAACTAAGGCCATTCATAAGTCTGATCAGCTTTTTGTATCCTTTCAACCCAGGACATTTGATTTGGCTGTATCTAAGAAACCATCTCCTCCTGGATATCTAAGGCCATTTCCTTTTGTTAATCTTTTCATGGCAATTCTCTGTGTACTTCTGTTAGAGATCATTTCACTAGGGCTGTTGCTTCTTCTGGTGTCTTCTTCAAGAGGTTGGACACCATTCCATCTTTGAAGCTGCTACTTGGTATTCAGTGCATACCTTTACTAAGCATTATAAGTTGCAGTAGAAGTACCATCTTACCATAACAGTAGATGTCACTCAGTTCACTGTTGTTGCAGTATTTACTCCCTCCCTCCAATTCTCCTCTTCTTTGTTCTGTTTTTTGTTTTAGATTCCCTTCTCACTGAAGGTTTCCCTTTTTCTTCTACATGTTTTTCTGCTGGATGTGCATGGACTCCTTTGTCCTTTGGAGACTGTTCTTCTCTGGGCCGATTCAGTTCTGAGTAGTTGTGTCCATACTTCCCCTTTATGCCCTACGTTCTGTACGAAGATCATAAATATGATATATGGCACTTACAAGATCATTAGGCTTTGGTAAACTGGTCAAGCGTTGGGCTGCCCTGGGCAGGAGATCCCTTCTGTTTTGGATACTGCAACAGTGAAAAGAAGGACATCTATTATTAGGGTAAGATTTTACATAACTGTACTTTCTCCAGTTAGAGTGCTGATCTACAGGTCGCCCATTCTCTAAAAGCAGTATACTTAATTTCATAGTGCAGTACAAACCCTAACAACAGCAATACAGAATACAGTTTACAAACATAATCATGTACAAAATGGTTTGACAGGATGGTTTATGAAGATGATGCTAAACCAGCAGAGGAGCCTAAAGGCTGTTATTTTACATCAGTAAAACATTTGTATTGATTTATCAATATAAGTTCAAGTTGGTTACAGAATAATATCAGGTTGAAAAGGTCTTGGAGCTCAGTGGGAAGAGAGTTCCACAAAGTGCGTGCCACCTTGTAGAAAGCTTTTTCTGAGTTGGCTAGTATATATGATGGTCTTTGTAACTGTAAGCTGGCTTGACTTCTTAAATTGTACAAATTATTTCTCACAAAGAACAGATGTTTCAGTGGAGGGCAGTAATTGCATTTGAAAAGTTTGAAAGTGTGTTTAGCAGAAACTGAGCTTGTGCTACTATGAGAAGCCAATTATCTCTAATAATTTGCAATGATGTTCTTTCCTATAGGGTGAACAAATGAATCTCAGTACTTTGTTTTCAGTTGTTTATAATGAATCATATTTTGTTGTAAGTACAGTGAATAAGGGGAAGGGCATACTTCAGTGTTGGAATGAGTACATTTTTGCTATGACATTCCTTGTCTCTTCAGTTGAGAAATATTATATGGAATCTTTAGTTTTGGCATTACTTCTTTTATCTGAGGAGTGTCTGCATAGATATGTAAGAAAATATTCCAGTCTGGAATTATACCTACATACTTTTGTTGAATGGTGTAGGGTAGTTTTTTGTTTGTAATGGGTCAGGGATAGTGGGGAGGGGGGGACTGACTGCACTCCCTGGGATGTGCCAAACAACATGACAGAGGATTTGTTGGTATTAACTATTAGCTTATTGTTTGGCAGCCAGTTCCACATCTGTGCAAAATCATTTTGGAGTTATCTGTTTAGGGAGGCTAACAATTTGTATGCTTTGAATAAGGCTATATCATTGGCATAAAGAGTTACCTTCAAACTAGGTAGGTCATATTAGTAGAGAGATGAGAAACGGTAAGAGCAGGATGGGACATAAAACTGATCCCCATGGTACTCCTTTAGAGTAGGAACTAGATTCAGAAAAAGTATTGTTTACATAAACCATGAAAGTTCTATTGTGTTGAAAGTTATGAAACCAGTATACTACATTCATGGAGAAGCTGGCTTGGTGTAGTTCATGTAGACATAAGCAGTGAGCAACTGTTTCAAACACCTGTTTAAGATGTAGTAAAGTAGTAATTTACTGACTTTTTTCCATGTTGGAAAAATGCTGTTGGATAGCCTATACGGAGCAGTGAAAGTGGCCTAAAGCCATGTTGGTTGCCACTCAATATATAATATTTAGTGATATACTCAAGGATTTGATCATAAGCCATTTTTTCAAAGAATTTGGCATATGGACATATGTTCAGTATTGGGCAATAATCATTAATTGTTTTGGGTGAAGAGATTTTTGGTAAGGGGATGATCATACTATGTTTGAAGCTTTGTGGGACAGCACTGTCTATAAAAGATTTGTTAAACATATGTTTTTAGTGTCCACTTAGCATGGAGCTGCTAACTTCAATTAGGGTGCAGCATATAGAAATGAGGGCTGTAGTGATAGTTAATACTTTCTAATAATTTTTCAGATGCAGATTATGAGATAACCTTAAAATATAAAGAGGGGTAAACAAGAAGTGAGTATAGAGGTATGTGCAGGTGGTTCTCTTAGCTAGTAAAGACAGTTGGCAGGGCCACATCCAATACAAGTCAACCTAGGCAGCTGTCTAAGGCCTGGTGCCAGCTGAGGGGACCCCATACATGATAAAAAAAAAAAAAAAAGAAATCTGTCTCACTGCAATTATTGCTGGGCTGCTCTGTTATAATGTGTGAAAAAACTCCAGGAAGTTACTCTCTCATTGGCTCAAATTTAAACCCAAAGAGAGGACCAGTGGTATTTTGGACAGCCTTAGGTTACCTACAGTGAAAGTATACCATTACTACATGGTAAAAGAAAGCCTAGAAAGTAACTAATTATGAGGTGGTAGGCACTGGGTGCCATGGTATCTTACTTGTGCCACTGCTTCAGAAAGGCATTTTCATGCCACAGAAAGGATTTGGTATGTATGAATACATATTTAATCTGTAGTGCATGTGTGCTCTCATGTATGTGTGCGTGTGTTTACGTACTTTTTCCTGCATCCTAGAGTAGTTATGGTATGAAGGAAGGAATCAATTGTAGTAAACAGAAGCATCATATCAGTCATGTCCTTTGGGTGTGATCTTTGGTTTTCTTGTTTTGTTGACTGTTGACAGTGTGTTTATTATTTGGCTGTGAGTAAACTGGAAAACATGAAGTTTGCAAGTTTAATGTTTTTCAATAAATGTGATTTTCAATGGAAGAGAGGCTTATTGTTATTAATGCTAAGTCTGTTTTCAATTTGAGAGTGTGTTTTTGTCTAGCACAATGCTGCCTGTTTTGCTGTAAAATTTGCAACAAACATTTTAAATTAAATCCAAATCTCTGATCATTGTAGAAGTGAAGAAGAAATCAGTATGCACGTGGACAGTTTTGAACAATGTTTTATGGTAACTGGAGAGAGACAGCCAGGTAATAACATATTGGTATGAACACCAATACAATGGTAGTCAACCAGACTGTTACATGACAAAAAAAAACAAATAAAAATTCGCAACCAATCGAATAACCAGAGTCCTGTTTATTTTCACAAATATTTCTGAGGAAGCCTATATGTATTATAGGTGAAAGCGCTTAGTTGTTTTAGCTAATTGTGAAAATAAATGGGACTCTGGTTATTCGAATGGTTGCAAATTTTTATTTGTTTTTTAACATATTGGTATGGCTGTCTGGGCAGGGGGGCATATCTATAAGTTGTCCAGATTTTCACAGAATGTCTCGATTTTTGCCTTGTATTTTTGGCCTGTTCCACATAAAAACTGTGGTTTAATGGTGTTAAAGTGCACCACTAAAATAAATAAATAACAAAAAGATTTACCTGTTAGTCTTGAGTCACGAATAACTTTTCAGGATCTGCAAAGCATTTTTCTTTATTATAGCCAAACAAACCACAGTGCTGGGAGACTGCCTTCACTAAAATTTCCAAATCAGTCTCAAAACAAAGAATAATAACACTACATGTATTTGTTTTTCTTATCAATTTCTTGCATGCAGAAGAGTGACATAACATAGCTTTTAACAAACCATATAATTTTAAAATAATTTGTGCCCTCGTACTTCTCACTTAGAACTTCATGTGAACAGTTGGCAAATATGTTCTTTTTAAAACACAGACCACTTGGCCTAACAATCTGTCTTTTGACCTTGTATCATTCAGTACCACTATATTATAGGCATTCTTGCAATAATTCATTTCCCAGCTTATAAAGCCAGAGCTTACAAAGGATTTTTGGCACATTCTTTTCTTTCCTCCCTCCATTACATACTCCATTACATTCTGAAACCTGACTCTTTTAAACATCGTAACATCCCTTAACTCCTTCAGCACTTACTTTGCATTCAATTTTCTGTCAGTACACTATAATAATGGGAAGAGAATGAAGTTGTAAGGCATTTGAAATATAAAGCTACAACTTATGTGAAACTATCATGTGTATATATATATATATATATATATATATATATATACACGGTTTACTATCAAAATTTCGAAACGAACTCCATCGACTGTACTATAGTCGAACACGGAAGTTCGAAAACGGTAATATCGATGTCAAAAAAACAATCTATGAAAGGGTTTTAACATGGGTCGAGGTAGGGGAGATATTTGTAGTTTGGAATAACACTGAACACCTACCTTGACCCATGTTAAAACCCGCTCCTAGATTGTTTTTTTGACATCGACATTACCGTTTTCGAACTTCCGTGTTTGACGATAGTATAGTCGATGGAGTACATTTCAAAATTTTGATAGTAAACCTATATACACACATAACTTAGAAAAACTGTCCACAGTCTTTGAGAAAAACTACACACTATAACAAATAAAATACCTCGGAAGCTGGCATAATAAGGAAACTGAGATCACCAGTTTACATCAGAAATTCTTTCTTCATTAAAAAACTTCTTCGATATAAATAATCAAAAAGATATAATCCAAACATGACATCCAAAACACTCAGAAAAATATATATATTGAGCGCTTTCATTCATTTAAATGGTGTTAATGAGTCGAACGTCATCAGAGTAATGGTGGACTGATATAAAAATTAGTTGGAAAAAATAAACATTCTGGAGGAGGGGGTGTCTTCACTATCTAATCCAGTTAAGGATGCTTCTAGCATTAAGCTTCCCATTGAGTCCAGGATGCGTGCCTGCCTGTAATTTCACTTCCCATCTCAATTCTTTAACTTCCAGTAGGGGACTGCAGTCACCAAAAGGCAAAGAAACATGTTCAAGGACCATAAAGTGGAAAGTTTTGCACTGTGAATTATTAATAGCATGTTTGCATAACGTGAGCATTCTTTTATTTTTTAGTATTTTGGGGTTTTTTTTTTTTTTTTTTGTGCAAAAGTGCATTTTCGATAAATGCACTTTCGCGAAAGTGTGTTCGGTGGTTTACGTTTCGGTGAAATGTGTGTTTAATGGACAGTCCTAGATCCTTATATATATATATATATATATATATATATATATATATATATATATATATACTGGTCTACTTCACATCACTGAAATCCCATTTCACTGACTTTCATTAAACCGATACCAAATCACCTAATTTTCAAAATACTGAAAATTCATTTGACTGAACCTCATTTCACTAAATTGTAAGCCATAGACTTGATGTGGGTTTCCATTCATCTTTGATTTGTTTGTGATAAAAAGAATTTCTGTAACTTACAGTGCTGACTATCAGAATACCAATAGTCATGTAGAAAGTGGTGTTGTAGTGTTTTTAAATGTGGGTATATCTCTTTACATTTGTATGAGAAGTATCTAAAGTAATATGGCAGATGTTTTGTGCATTCCCAACAGTAGTGGCAGCATGTAGAATACTGTAAGGCAAGTAAAAGGTATATGCCCTTTTCCCCACTGTAGTGTGATCCTGGGGTTAGTATATATAATTAGGGGGGTGGGGGGGATAGCCCCCATTCTGTTTGTCTGGTTTCTGTTAAGAGGGTAAGTAGTTTTTAAGTTTTGGAATGAGGGACTCATTAGTGTTGTGAGTGTGTTTGTCTGTAGTTTCCTATTTAGTCGTCTTTTGAAATTTAGCATATTGTAAGCTTTCGGTGAAATGAGATTCAATTAAATGAGTTGTCAGTATTTTGAAATTTAGGTGATTTGGTCTCGGTGAAATGAAAGTCAGGGAAATGGGATTTCAGTGATATGACGTAGACCCATATATACATATACACACACACACACACACACACACACACACACACACACACATATATATGCATATACACATGGGTTCCCTTCAGAAGCTCGAAATACTGAAATCTCGAATTTCAGTATTTCGAGCCCAAGAAGCCGAATCCACATAATAGTGAAAGTTTAGAAGCGCGAAATTCAAAACCTCAAATACTGGAGGTTTTGAATTTCGCGCTTCTAAAGGTCCACTATGGTCATGTATTCAGGTAAGTGTGTGTGTTAAGGGGTTTGGGTAGGGGCTGTGGTGTGTGTGTCAGTGTGTTTTGTTGCTGTGATGTGCATGTGCGAAGAGAAAGTAGCTTGTGTGGTGGTATTTTGTGTGTGTTTGTATGTAGTGCGACCTCGGAGTGAGAATATTTAAGTAGGGGGGTGTAGCCCCCCACATGGAAGGTGAAGGTGGGCTTGCTTCCCTGGTTTCATGTAGTAGAGTGATTGTGTCTGTGTGGTGGATGGTGTGTGTGTATGTGTGTATGTGTGTGTGTGTGTGTGTGTGTGTGTGTGTGTGTGTGTGTGTGTGTGTGTGTAGTAAAACCGCAAAATTCAAAACTTCTGGTATTCGAGGTTTTGAATTTCACTGTTTTTACTTTTCGTTGTTTTGTGGATTCAACTTCTTGGGCTCGAGATACTGAAATTTGAGATTCCAGTATTTCGAGCTTCTGAAGTGAATATATATATATATATATATATATATATATATATATATATATATATAGTTTCATAGGTTCATAGATTACTACTGCCATTGTGAGCCATTTTAAGCCTAGCCAGTTATCACATCTGAGACTCAAACCCAGCACCTTGTGTTTATAAGGCAAACACCTTAACCATTATGCCAAACCTAAACCCCTATATTATATATATATGTATATATATATATACATATATATATATATATATATATATATATATATATATATATATATATATATACAGGTTAGGTTAGGTTAGTACTAAGCTAACTGCCCTTGCGAGCCATTTTAAGCCTAGCCAATTAAACCTTGTGAGACTAAAACCCTGCACCTTGTATATATATATATATATATATATATATATATATATATATATATATATATATATATAAAACATTATATTTTCAACATAAACATACTATAAACATTTTATTTCACTCGTTTGCGAAGAAACTTCAAGTTAATATGCATTTTGTGAAGAATAATCATGAGACAATACACTTTCCCTAACAATGGCAATTAAGTGAGGGTTGAAGTCACTAAATAATGACAGACATTTGAGTTTCAAACCTGATATCCTTCAGAAAATGCGCGCTAACACAAAACCTTTTGTTCCAGCAACTTTCTAAGTTTGTGACAGCAATATTTAAAATCTGTCCCTATTTTTGGAACTTTGTCCCCACCCTTTATATTTGGCTTTGTCCTGATTTCTTGTGTTGAGAAGTTGAGAGGTATAGAGGGGGCCTGGTTCATTACCCTTCCTTGACCGTGATCTGGCTTTGTCTATTGGAAGTGGTGGATAATAAATGTTATGTTTTAGGTCACTGATGTTAATGTAGCCATTATACAACTTATAAGTTTATTTAGGCAATAAGGCCTATACCCCTTATGGTTTGCCAAACTTCTTAGTGTGTTTGAATGAATTTCTTTGTAATAATTGTACGTACTCTTTTTTAGATAGATTGATGGTAAACCTGGTGGATTTTTTTTTGAGAGATTGATGAGCATCCAATTTGATAAAATTCAGTGGATCAGCCTTTCAGGCTGACCGTGCATTATTGCATTATTTTATCTTGTTTTTAAGGTCATTTGTTAGTCAAAGGGTATAACTTGCAGAGGTTCTAATCCATTGAAGTGAGTCTAATCTATCTTGAATAGGCATGAGTGGACTGTAGAAATTAGGGAGGAGGAAGAAGAAGGTTCATTTCAGCTGTCCGCAGTATCCCAGTTAATGTATGTAAGCTCTTGCTTCCAAATTGCCAAGTTATAACCAGCAGCTGATCTTGTAAAGTTTATCATTGGCTTAGTTTTGAACATTTTGAGTGACCAATTAGAAAATTTAAAAATTAGAAGAGTAATTTATTTGTGAATGAGTTTGATTTTATTCTTAATTTAAGGATGGATATCATGATCTGTGTTAGTTACAGAGGCCATAACCATAAACGGAGAGCAGAAAAATCCAAGGTTTATTAGCATGATAGCTAAGATATTTCCACCATTACTTGGAATTTGTACTGTTTGTTCTAAGCTGTTTTGATTAATAACAGCACTTAACATTTGGGCATATTTTTACATTGAATAGTTTACCTAGTCAGGGTTAAGATAGTTAAAATTCCCCACAAGGATTGTATTTTGATTGATATTTTATATTCTAGAGTTCGTCCTACCAGAAACAACCAAAGAATAACTGGCTAAGGGCAAAGGCAGACATGGAAGCCAGGAGATATCAAGCATGTGTGAACTGCCTTTGCATGCTGGTACCATCTAATGAATGCATGTCCTAGTAGATTATGAGTACATATTCAGACATAAATGAAGTTTTGTGTCATGGGTCTTTGATGCTTATAGCCATAATTAGCTGGGCTGAAAGATATCAGGCTGAGTACCTAGTGAAAGGGTAAAAATGGGGCAATGAAACTGTGCATCCCAGAAACAATTAACCAAGGTAATGGCCCATGCTGCATCAAAGGTCAGTGCATTTTCAAAGCTAATGACAAAGTGTTTAAAGTAGTTGGGGTCAGCCTAGTTTTGTACATAAGGTAGGTAAAAACTTGAAAGGAGTACTCGAGAAGAATAAGATAAGGGATAGGTTAAACCTTGAAAAGAAATGGACGTAGGAATGTGGAGCTTACAAATAGTGTCCCAACATTTTAGAGTGAGACCATGTAGAAATACATAATTACAGTTCATCAAAAATACATGTAATGAAAATAAGTCGTGCAGTACCAGATGTGCTTTATATGTGGCTATTTGCTCAAAGTGCTCATCTCTTTGTATAGGTAAAACTGAAAACAAAAATATTTAAAAGGCTATATGAGCACTGTTATGAAATTATTAGAAACAACACCAGCAGTGCCCTTTACAAACATAATCTGGTTTGCAAGAAATTCACAAGATTTTAGTTTGGAATTCTTGAAATAATTAGACATAATGAGAGAGGTGACAAATAGGAAACTTGCATTGAGTAGAGGGAGCTGATATGGAAATTTAGACTTAATACTTCATCCCCACTAGTTCTAAATGAATGTAGCTTGATTAACTGTCCTAAAGCTAAGATCAGCAAAGTTGTGAAAAACTTATGTATTAACAGTTTTTCAATTAAGCACTATCACCCAGTTTATTTATCTTTTTTTTTTTACATTATCAATGTTTATGACTTACATACATATATTTTATTATTTATACATGCAGTTATGAAAATATACTTATTAATAGTTTATCAAACACTGTTATGTGTTTTTTTTACATTATCAGTGTTAATTACTATTACATACATATATTTTATTTTTATACTTACAAATTAAGAATAGTTTAGCATCATTTTTATTATTATTAATATGAATTGAGGTGGAACACAATTCCAAATAAATTATTTTATTTCAACATATGTTCAGTATCTACCATACATGAATGTATTACCTATATATTTATTTATCTTATTAGTACTTAATACTTAAATATTCAGCTAATGGGATTTTATTATTGTAAAGCTTTTTAAGTGTGTTTTCTTCTTTAATTTTATAGCTTTGAATATAATCACATGATTTGTGACTAAGTTCTAAATATGGTTCTTGTCTTTCTGCTTAGCTGGTTTTGATGAAGTCTTAAACTAAAAGAGGATGAAAACACTTAACTGACTTTAAGGAATAAAGTTTTGAAATATTTTTTGGAGGCATGTTCCAGTGTTATTTCAGCTTTAACCTTTGATGCAATGTGAGCCATAACTTTGGTTAATTGTGGTTTCTGAGCTGCATAGTTTCAATGCCCCATTTTATTCTTTAGACTATTTGTGATTAGATCAGGTGCATTTACAATGTCAGAAGGATATATTGTGGCAGATGGAAGATACACATATACATCCAGAAATCACTGGATCACAGAAAAGTCTAATTAACAACAGCTTAGCAGCTGCCAAAGGAGAAGCTTTATGAGTGGAAACTTGTAATTTTTTTTCTTTCAGCTTCAGGTGAAAAATTATTGACTAACAATGCATCCTTCACTAATAGGTAAAAGCCCATCAACTTCTTGGACAGTAGTTACAATGATATGAGGAATTTCAAATATGTGGACTTAAACACTTGGTTAAAAACAGACTTTTCATTTCTGAACTCTTAACAAATACTAGTACATCAAACCAAAATTTGGAGACTATGATACACATCTTTGAAAAGAAGCTGTTAAAGTTATGTAATTTACAACTTGATAACTATGTTTTGAAAGAATGTTTAAAGGTGAAACGTGCATAAAGACCCTAAGATTTTTAAGTTTCTGAATGAAATCATGACTGAATCAGAGACCTGTGCTGACTTGGTAGCAATATCTGATCAACATGGTTTGGAATTAATGCAGTTTATTATTAAATGCAATGATGGACAGATTGCTGAATTATTAGAGGAAAGAACACTAATAAATGAAAATATTTTGAATGACTTGTTACTTGATTATTATAAAAGTTAATACAATAGAGTACTTATAAAAGTAGAAGAATAGTGTATACTAAATAAAGTGAAAAAAAAACAAAAGAAACTTAAAAGGGATGCTTACAATTATGATTGCAATAAAGCTTATCTTTCCTAATACATGTTTTTTGAATCAGGCTGGTATTTTTAACAATGATAACAACAGAGAGGTAATTTAGGCTACACCTGAATCAGATACTCCAGTAGGATAAGATGAACAGATCAGCAAGGGAAACAAAATGGTTATGGAAATTACTCAAACCAGGATAGGGTTTTACAAGATGAAAACAGTTATAGATTAAGTGACCCTTTAGAGTTCACCCTTACCCTGCAGATCAGAGAAACTAGGGAACCAATTTATGAACAAACAGGATTCCCTACCTCTCTAACAACAGCAATACTTGCTTCAATCACCCAGGACAGGGGGGTGTGAGAGAAGAAAGAGGGGAAAAGGAAAAGCAAGAGGAAAGAAAAGGGAGGTGAACTACATGGATGCCAAAAATTATTACTAACAGAAAATATCCAATCAGTTTATGATGCAAAATTATTAAACCTTAAGGGCTTCAATTTCAACTATAGTCATTTGACTATCAATAAAGATTATTTTTTCTTATTTGAAAAGGGGTTTACTTTTGCTCACAAAGAAAATTAGATATTTGTAATTTAATGGTTGAATTAAAACTATATACCAAGAAGCTTAATTCAGCCAGACATTTTAAGGATTCAGTTGAACAACCTTCACTGTGTGAAGATAATCTTAGAAAAAAAAAAGTTTATTCAACCCAGCAATGAACAACACAGTAGCAATTTTTGGCTTGTGAAAATTATTTTTATCAATACATAAGTCAATGACATTTTAGGTTATTTAACTTAACTGAAGGTGAATCGAATTTATTATCAATACTCGTTCACAATGCTTCTGTAAGAATAATGAAACCTGATAAGGGAGGGAGATGGTGTTTGTAGATCAGATAGATTACAGTAATAAGATATTTGATATGTTGCAATATACCGAATAATATTTCCAGATATTAAAGAATGAAATTAATATTGCTCATAGAAAAATTGATATGTATTTGGAAGATGCCTTAATTCATTTAATTACACCTGATTGGTATAACTTTTTGCTTAACAAGCACCCAGTTATAACTGCCCTGTCTGGTATATCTAAAGTACACAAAAATATTACTGACCCACCTTACAGGTTAATATAGTCAGCTCAGGGCTTTAAAACTAATCCATTGCCTGTATTTGCTGATAGAATGCTCAATTGTGTATTTTCTAAACATAAGCACATTTTAAAAGATTCATGGGAGTTTTTGAGAAAAATTACCCAAGAGCAGTTTAAAAACAATATTAGTTTTCTTACAATAGATGTGTTTGAGCTCTTCTCCAGTATACTTCATTAGTTTTCTTACAATTGATGTGTTTGAGCTCTTCTCCAGTATACTTCATTAGTTTTCTTACAATAGATGAGGTTGAGCTCTTCTCCAGCATACCTCATGTCACAGGGATAGACGTATTTAGTACTGCCCTGTTGGAATTTAACACTTTGGACAGCAAAGAAATTGGGCTTTTAGCTGAACTGATGGAACAAATTTTACACAATAACTTTATTTATTTTGAATGTGAATACTACAAGTAAGTCAATGAGGGTGGCTTGTGTCCCAATATATGCCAAACTTGTAATGTTAAGTTGGCAGAAGATATATGTGCTAGACACCAACTATAAGAGTTGTTAGAATCTATACTTATGATATCTGGATTACATCCTTATTTTTGAAGCATTTACAACCAAAATTCAATAATTTTTTAATTATATATCTAATAGTGTCAAATTTCCAAATACACATGCAACAAATAAGGTGAACTGTTTAGATGTTACTATCTACAACACTGAGAAGTTGTTTGCTTCAACTATTTATCATAAACCAACTTTCTCCAATGCTTATTTACACTACAAATGGACCTGTAAGAGAAATATAATTAAAGGGCATCTTGTAAGAATATCCCAAATGTGTTCTGCATTTGGATTTTTTGAGATAGAAAAACAAAAATGTATTATTATGTTTCTTGAACAGGGTTACCCCTATGAAACAGTGAGTACTAAAAGCAAAGAGATATCATTATAATGGAGTAAAATATATCCCTTTATTTGGTAAGGAAGAAGGAGAAGAAAAAGGTGGTTGCCACCATACCATTGAAAATATGTGGGCGACCAAGGTTAGCAATAACAATAACAACAATAATAAAAAAGACTTCACAAGATCCCTAATTTTTACATTACAAAGGTGACATAGACAGAATCAAGGAGATTGTAAAGAAAAACTGATGCATTTTCAGAACTAATGGGAAAGTGTTTAAGGTAGCTGGGATCACTCTAGTTTTGTACACAAGACAGGTAAAAACCTGAAAGGAATACTCGAGAAAAATAAGACAAGGGATGGGTTAAACTTTGAAAAGAAAGGGACTTATAAAAGTTGGGCTTGTAAACAGTGTCCCTACATTTTAGAGCAAAACCATATAGAAATACATAATTATTGTTCATCAAAACTACCTTTAGTGAAAGGAAATTGTGTAACATCAGGTGTGTTATATATAGCTATTTGCTCAGAATGTTCATTTTTTTTTACATTGGTAAAACTGAAACAGCCCTGCATAAAAGAATGTATGTGCACTGTTATGATATTGTTGGGAATAACACCAACAGTGCCCTTTACAAACAAACCCTGATTTGCAAGGAATTCAAAAGATTTTATTTTGGAATTCTTGAAATAATGTGGTAAATACGAAACCCGCATTGAGTATAGGGAGCTAATAAGGTAACTTAGACTTAATGCTTTTTTTCCCACTAAGTCTAAATGAATATATTTCAATTAACTCTGTACTAAAGTTAATATCAGCCAAGTTGTTAAAAACTTATGCATTAACAGTTTTTTTAATTAAACACTGCTGCCTCCCCATTTATTTATTTATGCATTAAATTATCTATTTTTTGCATTATCAATGTTTACTACTCACATATATTTTATTACTTATACATACAAGCTAGGAACATTTTTAGATAATGTTTACGAATACTAATATGAATTGAGGTGGAACACAATTTCATATGAGGTATTTTATTTCGATATATGCTCAATATACACCATACATGAATGTATTACCTATATATTTATTTATTTTATAACTAATAATACTTAAACATTCAACTAATTTGATATTATTATTGTAAAGTCTTTTTAAGTGTGTTGGTACTTTACATTTATAACTTTGAATGTTATCGGATAACTTGTGACTAAGTTCTAAATATAGTTCTTGTCTTTATGTTTATCTTGTTCTGATGAAGTCCAAAGATAAAAAAGGATGAAAGCTGTTAGTCAACATTAAGGAATAAAGATTTGAAATATTTTTTCAAATGCATTCCAGTGTTATTTCAGCCCCAACCTTTGACACAATGTGAGACATTTCTTTGATTAATTGCGAGTTCTTATTGACTATGCAATGGCTGAGTACAGAATGTATGAATGTGTCATATGAATATTCACAACTCTTGCAGTCTCAACAATACCAGATCATAGCCTTGGTATGTGCAATCCATGTCTTGTCTCATGCATGCAATGTCCCCACCAAGAGATGGACTAGGGGTACAATGTCATGGCCATGGTACTCTGTACCCTGTTCCTGATGCTGTAGAAGGTACAATGAGCCACTTGCGATCTCTAATCTACCTTATCTCATGCCATTCCTATGCACTCTCATGGCTATCTCCTGTTGTAACATGTGGGCATTCAGAATGGCCCATATAATAAAATGGAGACAGGCTACATATGGCCAGCCTCATCAGCATTTACTTTGCCCTACATTCCAGATACAGAATACCAGACCAGATGATCTACATTCTGAATTCTGATGTGGGTCACAGGTACTAAATGTTATAAAGCTATACAGATACACTACATCTGCCTTTTTCAGAAGCCAAAATTCCCCTTGTTTTATGAGGTAGGTTTTATCTATAATACAACTCATTTGTTAACAACATAGGCCCACTGGACACAGATCCCCTTTTCAAGGACAACCAGAGAGCAACATCTGGTTAAGGTACTTGCTGAAGGCCACACCATAGGTAAAAGAAAGCTGAGGGAATCAAACCCCGTAAGACAGAAGCTACATCTCACACCTGTAACACTCTGTGCCAGTTACCACTGTAGATGAATATAACTACCATTTAATAGCAATATATCATTTTAGCATTTCTATGCATTGAATCAATAAGAAATTGTTTCTTTAAATGAGAACCCTTTTCTAATGTGTCTTTTTTTCAAATATAACGCTGAATTTATTTTATTATTATAAATGCAGCATATTCACTAAGTATAGTCAACCTTTTTCTTTGAACTCCATGAATATATAGCTATCTGAATAAGTAATCTTCCAATCTTACAATACTTGGGGAAAATCTATGGTCTGCAGTGCTGATGCTGATGTAAACCTTCATCAGACAAGTTCATTAGGGTGTTGTGGAGTCAGAGAAATACTGCTGCTCTCCTTTTGGTGCTGATGGGAAATGTCTCTTGGGACAACTTTTAAGATAGCTATCTGGGCAGTTCTCTGACAACGTCTTAGAGTAACAATGAATACAGTGTGTATTAAGCAGAGTCACAATGGGACATATTAATTTCAAATAAATATCTCCAGTTTGTTCTTAACAACCACTCCTGCCTGCCTGTCTGGAGAAACTTACTGTATTGTCACTGTCTTGTTTTAATGAAGACAAGAGCCTTACTCTTTTCATAGTAATACTTTTTGTCTAAACTAGCTTTGTTTCAGTTTCTCTTGAAATTATGTTGAGAAATCAGGTTGATGTAAAGAAGCAGATAAAGGTAGTCTACCCTTTAATCTATCACCCATTAGTAGCTGAGCTGGCAGAAATTTTAGACATTGCAAGGCAGTACACCCTTATTCCAGCAACATTAACTGCACATCTGTGTAGCAAGCACTGTTAATACTCCAAGCTATCTTTATGAGGTTTTCCACAGTCTGAACTAATGCCTCAATTGACTGACTATGATTAGTTAGGACTATAGTTCACGTGTTAAAAAAAACACTCCTCTAAAAATCTCTCAAATTCCATGCTTGCATAATGTGAATCGCTGTCTGATATCACCACATCAGGAATCCTGTACTTTTAAATTATTTATAACGAGCAATAAATATACCATTACTTGTAATCTTTATTAATTATATGAACTCTGAAAACTTAAAATAATTAAGTATAATCTCAAAATATAATCAAGTCTCTTGCTAATCTACTCCATGATCCTTCTGCAATTCAGAAATGAATCATTTCTTCTTTTTTTTTTTTTGGCTCAATCATCTTCCTGGAACTGATAAAAAGAATAATCTTGTCATATCTTTGAATTCTTTACTGATTATTTTTAGTTGTTGTTTGAGGTTTCTTTTTATTTGTATTGTAATGAGAAAAGCTACTTAGATTTAAGCACCTTAATAACATGAACTTGGAACATGAACTATTTGATAAATGTAACTGAATGCATTGCACACTGAGCAGTCTAGGTCTTCTTATTCTATTTTCATTAATATTTCTGTAAAGTTTAAAATATCAAACGCACTTTCTTTACTCTTTACAGTTCCTAAGTGGAACAGATGCATTATTTCCAACAGTTATTCCATTACTTGACAGGAACTATTATTTTATCTACCTTAAATATAAAACCTTACATACAACTGATCTCTTCTTTAAATGAAAACTATGGCTGTGTTTCTTTCCTCACAGTATTCTGTTGTGACCTATTTCTCTTTGCCACATCTCAACGCATTTGCATTTCTGCAGTATGCTCAGAATGCTGCTAAAACTAAGTTTATTTTTAGTCAAAGACAGCTATAGTATTATCCAGTTTGCTAACAGTTTCTCGCCAAGCCTTTTTTTTTTTTGCTCTGGTAAATATGAATAACTTAGCATATTGGTTACATACATCTCTTTTTTCTGGTTCACTTTATAAGTGGTCATACTTTTGCAGTCTCAGTGATATTCTTTGCAGGTCAGCTGTGGCTTGTATAACAATTTCTTAAATATACTTTCTAATGGCTAACGCTTTGCTTCAAGCGACATTTTTTTCTCTATAAATTTATTCATGGAGCTTTTCAGAACTGTGACAAGAGGATATGCTGCCAGTACAGCTAGCTGGAATTTTGTAAATAATTATATGCCATTGGTGAATATCAAAATGATTTATAGAAGATATGTGTGTTACAAATGTATTAGAACTGTACATCATGTGTATATCAAACTGCTTGTACAGATGTGTGTGTGTTGAAAAGGTACTTGTAAAGTGTTGTGTTTGAAATGGAACCATAGTGTGCCCTACTGGACCAGAACAAAAATGTACATGCACTATTGTAACTGTTTAAATGCATGTGCTTAACAGAGGAAACTGGAGGGTTAACCTCAGTCCATCAAACTTTAGAAAACTTTCTGAAACTAAATGACTTTATATGCTATGCAATAAAGAGGTTATCTCTCAAGTTTTCAATGCAGCTAGAGACACAAAGTCTGTACTAGGAAGCTTTATGTATTGCCTTTGGAGTGAAGTAATTGCTACTGTAGAAGCATGAAGGAATGCAATTGTTTTATGACTTCCAGCATCTGCCAAAGATCTGAGCAAAAGCCCTTGTCTGCATATTTTTACAGGTAGATGCTAAATACTGCCAGTTTCCAGCAGTTGGGTTTTGCATGACAACTAGACATCAGATGACAAGAAATGATGTCATTCTGCAAGCTATCTCAGCAATAATATTTTAGATATTAATTTGAGAAGTCTCTTAGTGAGACAGAGCATTCTGCATTCTGTCTTGGACCTGACAACAAGAAGACCCATTCACCACCCATCTTTTTTGCTCTAATGAAGTATGTTTCTACAGTCAGGAATATAGTAAAGCTTAGTTTAGATGTTTTTCTTTATCTGTGTAAGACTGTACTGCAATGTTATTTTAAATATGTCCTGGGGTTTTGAACTTTGATGTCACTGTGAATATATTTTTAGTATAGTCTTGTTCTTTTATTATTTATTATTAAATATATTTAAACCTTTCATTGTGGCTGATCTGTGCAGAGATATTTAAATTTTCAGAGTACTTGCATATTTATTTGGTGACATTGTGTGGGCCACTGCCAAGAGCCATGCTCTTGGTCAAAAAAGAAGTTATGTACTCACCATAATGTTCCATGTTGGTAGTCCATCTCACCCTTCATTTTTACATATGGGTTCGGAGCCGACTCGGCCGATTTTCAAGCTCAAAGACTTCTGGTTGTCTCGTGGCTAAGCAGGTATCCCATGGTGCACCAGTGCAATCCCCAGATCTTGTTTGCTGCTCACTAGCAATAGAAAGAGATAGAAAGAAACCCTTGACCAACAAACCAATACTAAAGGGTCGCCAACCAAAAAATGTATAATATTACCTCCAGATCTTCCAGGATGGGGGCAGGAGGGAGGGTTGGTAAAAATGAAGGGTGAGATGGACTACCAACATGGAACATTATAGTGAGTACATAACTTCTTTATGTTAGGTAGTCCAAGCTCACCTTCATTTTTACATATGGGACAGCGTCCCTAGCACCTGATTCTTGGGTGGCTCATTGGAAGATACTCCTGAGCAATGTGGAGCCGAAGGATGCTCTACCCCTAGAAGCCAAATCCAACTTATAATGAGTGATAAAGGTATGAGGAGTAGCCCACATAGCTGCTGCGCAGATATGATCAATGGATACCCTGACTTGGAAGGCTGCAGAGGTAGGCAGAGACCTGGTAGAGTGAGCTTTGATCCTGTGGGGTAAGGGTCTGCCCTCCAAGCTGTAGATGAAGGCTATGCAACTCAAAATCCAGTTAGACAATGTCACCTTAGAAACTGGCAAACCCAATCTGGAATCAGAAAAGGAAACGAACAACTAGTCTGACTTCCGAAATTCTTTGGTCCATTGCAAATAGAAATGCAGCTGTCTGTGAACATCCAACTGGTGAAAACGGTATTCTGTTGTATTGCTATGATTGGGAAAGAAGACTGGAAGTTCAATGGACTGGTTCAATCTGGCAGAAGAACAAACTTTGGGGACAAACAAAGGGTTGGTATGTAAAGAAACCCTGTCTTTATGAAAAACTAAATAAGGTGGTTTAATAGACAGGGCATGTTGCTCAGAAACATGTCTGGCTGATGTAATAGCTACCAAAAACACAGTCTTCCAAGACAAATACTTTAAGGAAGCTAAATGAGACGGTTCAAAAGGAGGGGATGTTAGTTTGGACAACACAAAATTTAAGTCCCAAGAAGCCACATGTTCCTGTAAAGGTGGTCTCAGCAAGGTGGCTCCTCTCAAAAAGGTTTTACATAACTTATGTGACATAAGGTTAATATTTGGAGATCCCAAATAAAAATGTGAAATAGCCACCAATTGTACTTTGATGGTGGCTGCGGCAGATCCCTGCTGAAAAAGCTCCGAAAGGAATTCCAGAATTATGGGAACGGGAGCGGTGTAAGGATCCACTATAATCTTCTGTGGCCAAATAGAAAACCTCTTCCACTTACTGTCATACAGCCTTCTGGTTGATGGTTTGTGTGAGAGAAAAGAATATGGGACACTGACGATGAAACATCATGAAGCCTGACTAGAGATGGAGCTGGATCAGCCAAGCTGTCAATTTGAGGGTGTGGAGAAAGGGGTGTAGCGAACCAGACATGTGGGTCAGTAGATCTGGAACTGGGTCCAGGATCCAAGGATCATCCAGGAGAAGAGGCTCGAGGAAGGGAAACCAGACCTGATGCGACCAGTAAGGAGCAATAAGGATCAACTTGCTTCCCAGTCGGTTGGCTTTCTGTATCACTTTGGGGATTAGAGGAAAAGGAGGGAGGGCATAGAGAAGTCCCGTGGGCCAATTGTGTACCAGAGCATCTCTGGGTGCTTCCCCCGGAGGGGGAATTAGGGAAAAATAACTGCTGCACTTGCCATTGACTGGACTGGCAAAAAGGTCGCAGCAAGGTTGTCCCCATTTTAGGAAAATCTGTTCTACTATTTCCCATTTCAGAGACCATTCATGGGGTAGCAGGATTGCCCAGCTCAGCTTGTCGGCTATCACGTTGGTTGTCTCCAAAATGTGCATTGCCACCAGAAAGCGCTGGGAAGAAATCGCCCATTTACAAACTCGCATGGCTTCTCGACAGAGTGGGTAAGATCTGGTACCACCCTGTTTGTTGATATACCACACAACCGACATATTGTCCGATTGTATCACAATCGTCCCTGGAGGAAGAAGGTGCTGAAGTGCTTGCAATGCCAGAAGCACCACTCTCATCTCCAGAACACTGATATGCACATGAGCCTCGTGTTCTTGCCATGTGCCGTGGACAGTCCTACCCAGATAATGCCTCCCCATCCAACTTGGGAGGCTTCCGTGGTCACAGTGGCAATGGGTTGGGCAGGCGCAAAGGGAGCTCCTGTGAACAGATTGTTGGGGGCTATCCACCAATGAAGGTCCTTTTTGCATGATTCTGTCAGCAGAATCGAGTGATTCAGTGGTAGGTATTGGAACAGCCACTGGGAGAATAGGAGCCATTGAAGGATTCACATATGCAACCTGGCTAGAGGTATTAACAGAATGGTTGAGGCCATCATTCCAAGAAGTTGAAGAATCCACTTTGCTTTGACCTTCCGAAGTGGAAATAGTCACTGAACTTGTGAGATGAGGTTTTGTGCTCTTTCGGCGGGAAGACGAACTGTCATATCCACTGTGTCTACCGCTGTGCCTATAAAAATCACAGATTGTGAGGGCAGTAATGCAGATTTTTCCCAATTTATTGAGATCCCTAGCTGAGTACAAAGCTGGATGGTGATGTCCCTGTTTTGGAGAAGTAGATGCCTGGTGGGGGCGGTCAGGAGCCAGTCGTCCAAATACAGAAACACCTGGAATCCCTGACGTCTCAGGTGAGCTGTCACAACTGCCATGCATTTGGTGAATACCCTGGGGGCTGTGGTGAGACCAAAGGGCAGAGCACGAAACTGATAATGGCTGGCTCCCAGCCAGAGGCGCAGATACCTCCTTGACGCCTTGTCCATTTTTATATGGTAGTAGGCATCTTGGAGATCTAGAGAGCACATCCAATAGTCTTTCCCTAACAATGGGAGTATCGATTGCAGTGTTACCATCCGAAACTTGTCCTTTTTCACGGATTCATTTAATCTGCTGAGGTCCAATATTGGCCTCCAGTCTCCGGTTAATTTTGGGACTAAAAAGAACCTGGAGTAAGTTTCAGATCCTATCTGGTCTGCTGGCGCAGGCTGGATGACTCTTTTTGAGAGCAACTTGTTGATTTCCACAGTTGCCTGATCCCTGTGATTGGGTGGAACATCTAGGATCTTCTTGGGAACAAACAGTGGAAGGGAAAAGAGTATGATATATCCTCTGGTAATGACTCTTTGTACCCACTTGCTTTGGGTTAAATTTAGCCAGGCTTCTGGATACAAAGAGATGCGACCCCCGACTGGCCCCAGAGAAACACAGTCGGGGCCCACATCAGGAGCGCTAATAAGGCCACCCTCGAAAGGAACCATGGCCTTGCTGATATTGTGGACCGCCCCTGCCTCTAGGGCGACGTCTACCATTTCCTCCTCCTCTGCCTCTGAAGGAGGATTCAATCTGTTTGTCTGGAAAGACCCTCTGGGACTTTTTGAACCACATCTTACCTCCCCTTTGACCTTTGGGGTATGGTCGAGAGGGGAAGGTTAATCGGACTCCCACGGCAGAGAGAGTCTTTCCTTCCTGTTCACACAGAGTGAGTGTATCTTTCAACTTGGTACCAAACAAGGAGGAACCATCAAATGGGGCATTGGTGAAGGTGGACTTGAACGGCTCTGCAAAATTACACAAGTCCATCCAGGAGTGGTGCCTAAGGGCAACTCCTGAACCTGCTGCTCTGCTCGCTCCATCAGCCGCATGACATATGAGCCGCATGGAGGAGTTAACTGAGCAGAGATCCTATCCGGGACTCCCTCAGGACAAGCACCCTGTATGGAATCTCTTAACTCCTTGAGGAGATCCCTCTGCAACCTCGTGAAATGGGTAAGACAGTTCAGGGATCGAACTGTAAAGGCCGCTGAACTAAATACGTGCTTCCCAAATCTGTCCATCTGTCAAGACTCCTTGTTTGATGGATGTACAGAGGAAGAAGTCTCCACCAACTCCTTCTTTGTGGCTGCCGCCACCACCATAGCATCTACAGGAATGCCCTTAGACAAGAATGCTTTTCCAGGAGGGGCAGACAGGAACTTATTTGGTCTTCTAGGTACTGGCTCCATGGCATCGGGGGTATCCCACACCTTCCGACTAACCAGATCCATTAGCTCGTCGAAAGGTGGAGACACCCAAGAGGCAGAGGGTTGAGACCCGAAAGCCTTCAGGTACACCGACTCCTCATCAGAGGGGTTAACAGTGGGCCAGTTGCACCTCTGTTTAAGAAACTCTAGAATGTCCATAAAGGAGACATCATCAGAGGATGACTTAGGGGACCCCTCTGACTCATTGAGGTCAGTGTCTGATGTCAGAGACTCATCCTGGGAGTCAATACGCTTCCTCTTGTATACTCTCTTCCACGGGGGCTCCTCAAAAGGACCTTCTGGGGATGCCCCTGAAGAGTGGGGGCCACCAGCCAGTGGCTCCTGAAGCTGTGGGTCTCTGCTGTCCCTGTAGAGAGTAGGGACTGAGACTGAAGTGGGAGCCCTGGGGGGAAGAGTGCTTGTACCACTGGCAGGGGCTGTAGATTGTGACAGCACACTCCTCATCACCTCAAAAGCAGATCTCTCCAGCTCCAAAGGCCATCCTCGCTCTGAAGAGACAAAGGACAGTGCCAGAGCCAGAGCCAGAGCCATCGGCTCCAAGTTAGATGCAGGGTCCGAGCTCACCCTTTCGGAAGCACCGAGAGGAAGGCTTGGAACTGACGAAGATCAATTCAGAACCTCCCCCTCGGCGCCGACAGAAGAGCTTTGGGCCCTGGACATGACAGATGGAGCCGAACGTGCAAATGAAACAGCAAGGGGAGCCAGCACCGAGGGTTGCTCCATTGGTAACAAGCACTTTGGCTCCAAAAAGCCAACATGGCTCAGAGGAGGAATCACGGATGGAGACAAGACTGGTTTGAGTGGCTCCGAGACCGACTGGGTCGGAGCCAACAAATATTTAGGCAGGGCAGACGACTTGAGGAGTCTCAGTACTACCCTCTCCACATCTTCTTCCAAAAAACTCCTGGAAGTCCTGGAAGATAAGGTTGGGGATCTCGACCTAGCAGGCACTGGAGATTTGACCATTACAGAGACTGGTCAGGACTCTACAGACCGACTCTGAGAAGCAGAGTCAACTATCTGTAAAGATTCAACAGTTGGCACCAAAATATCTGTGACCGACTCCGAAACCACAGTGCTCTCCTTTGGCTCCAAAGACTGAGGAGTCAAGGAGGCAGGTTTTATTAATTTGGAAGGCGGCTCCAAAACAGTAGCCGGTGCCAGAGAAGGCCTTTTTGAACCTTTAGATTTTGAATCAGATCTTGACTTAGACGACTTAGTAGAGGAAGCAGAAGAACCAGACAAAGCTTCCTCGAAGGCTGGCTTCAACAGACTCCTGAGTATCAGTTTGTTCTTTCTCTCCTGTAACAATCTAGGAGAGAAAGCATGGCAAAATAAACATAATTCTTGCAAATGGATGGCTCCCAAACAGTAGACACAGCTACTGTGGCCATTGGCCAAATACATTTTCTGGGAGCACTTCATACATTTTTTAAACCCAGAGGGTTTGTACTCCTTGCTATCCTTAGCCATTGCAACCCACAATAAATCAACAGAAAAAAAGAGAAAGAGAAAGAAAATGACTGAGGACTAGGTCCTCTAACTAAAATGGGCCTAGCCCTACAGATGAATTACATGAGGACTAGGTCCTCTAAGTTAAAAGGGCCTAGCCTGGTGTAAGATAGAAAACTAGATTTTCCACTAAACACTAGACTGATTAGTCACACAGGATATTTTAAATGCAATACAGTGGAAGCAACACGAGGACAAGGTCCTCTAAATTAAACGGGCCTAGCCCTGTGAAGAACTGGGTCTTCTAATTCAAACAGACCAAGAAGGAACACACACACACACACACACACACACACACACACACACACACTCAAGGGTAGCAATTAACGAGTGTAAGAAACAAAGACTTTAGCGGGTCCCCGCTAAAGACCACCAGTCAACAATAATCGCTTGACAGGAAATAATCAATAGGAGCCTCTATTGATTAAAAATGGTGAACTCGACAAACTAATTCTGTAGACAAGAAAAAGCAAGTGCGTCTAACTACTGCATACAGGAGACTACTACACTAGTCACACAAGGCCACAAGGCAATTTAGGTAAATCCTAACTGTAAATAACAGGAAAAAAAAAAAGGTGAAGCCACCAAAACAAATGGTTTAGGAGAAGCGCAAATGCGGCTAACTACTGGTACACAGGATACCACTAAAAGGGTCACACAACAACCACACGGCAATAAAGTCCTATAATGTATAGTATTCAATAATTAAGCACAAGATACTAGAATAATGAAAATTTATAAAAACATAGCCAGAGCCAAGAGAAGCACATCCAAACTCGTCGACACGGCAAATGAGATCTGGGGATTGCACTGGTGCACCATGGGATACCTGCTTAACCATGAGCCAACCAGAAGTATTTGAGCTTGAAAATTGGCTGAGTCAGAGCCAAGGATTGGCTCTGAACCCATATGTAAAAATGAAGGTGAGATTGGACTACTTAACATCTACCATTTGTATTAATATTAATATTACACTGTAAAATTGGTCACCTTTGTTAAGGGCCTAATGGTAGCTGGAGGTTGTGACTGGTGGCAGTGAAAACTACCTTATAGTCTGGGCAGAAGGGGCCATAGCTAGTAAACCTGTGCCAGCCTTTCCCGTGTGTGTGTGTGTGTGTGTGTGTGTGTGTGTGTGTGTGTGTGTGTGTGTGTGTGCTTGTGAATCAAACCTCAAAGAGTATGTGTGTCGGCTACTTGGGCAAGGACATGAAGCACTGGTTGGACAGAAAAGGTGCAGGAGGTCTTGGCTTGGTCACTCAGCTGAAATCTCAACTCTATAGCTGTGCCAGTAGGGAGTCTTACTGGGGATCTGGAGGAAGGTAAAGGAAAGAGCCCCAGACTGACTGTGATCTCTGTATGCTCTTAAGGGAAATTGTCCTTGATGCAGAGAGCTGCATCTGGAAATTCTGCGTGTACCTGTTATCCTCCCAGTGAATGTCCGCCCACTGTTGCCAGTGGTGAGGATTTAGCCTCCTTGATTACTGGTTGGCAGTGATAGGTCATCACAACAACTATACATTATAGTAAGCAACTCTTTTCTCTATCTAAACATACATTTTCTGGCATTCTGTAAAGGCTCTAGACCCATAAGTAATTGGTTTATCTTCTTGGTGAGTCACTGTACCAGTTCCAATCCATTCACATCTTCTTGTAATCTGATTTATTCACATTGAAATATTTTCAGAGGCACTTCAGTCAAAATATTTTCAACATTTCAGATACCATTTCTTGCTCTGTAATCCAGAGTTATTCCTTGCTATGTTCCAGTACTTTCCTTAATGGCAAATATATGTGTAACATATTCAGAATGAACTTCAAAAGACAGTGTACCATTTAAAGAACTCTATTTCAGCATATTTGTTCTTAGCAAGAGGCATTTTCTTATGGTTGTTCATAGTGTCTTCAATAACTGTCTCATGCCATGTTCTTATTTGCTCTAAACCTAAAATAGTTTGCCATCATTTATACTAACACAAAATTCAATCTCTTCAATTACCTAAGAAAAACCTCTTTGAAACACCTCAGGTACTGACAAAATATCAAATTAATGGAAGTCTCAACAACTTTAGCTTCCCAAAGGTGGATTACAACTACACAGCTTATAACTCTCTACTTCCAGTTTAACTGCTCAAATCACTGGTTTGCATCAAGGATAAAAGAAAAAAAAACTTTGTTTGTTGCATAATAGACATAACTTGAACTGTACAAAGCAGACAATGCATCTTTACCGTATTTCTATCATTCTCTTTTGGATGCTTACAGATACACATCCTGTTAAACAGCCCATATTAGTAAATAAATATGTGTATTCTTTAAGCATATCAATAGTCCAGATGCTTTCTGATCCACATTGTAACTGTAAATTTACAATATGAATAATTTTCACCATACCAAGCTACTGACATATCAAATGACCCAAAAATCAATGGACCATTTACAATATCAGCTACATGAAACTGATTATTGCATTTCTCATCTTATATTCACAAAAGACCCTTTAGTTTTACATGATGATCCTAGTAAGGAGGCAATTTACACAATGCCTTTAGTTTGTTCAGTGATTCAAACATTTTAGCAGACATTACCTTAGTCTCAGAACAGTGACCAGTTTAAACAACAAACTTCAATTATTTATCATGCTTATAATCAGACATTTATTCTGCTTCCAACATTTGGCAAAACTCTCAAAACCCATTTACTCTTTACTCATTTTAGAATTTTCCATCACACATCAGCTTTGCAAATTTCATTTTTACTCCTTCTTCTCACATCGATCACTTTATTTAACACTGAATCTAATTTTCATACTAATCTTCCACTCATCTGTTTATTTCTTATGCCACAGTCAGTTTTGTCTTGAACTAATTAATAATGCAACTCACCAAACTGACTGTCTTTAGTTCTTTAAATCAGTACCATAAACATCAACAGACTCAGTGCTGCCTTGTTTCATTGTAAATAAATGATGGATATATGTAAGATTCCTTCTCATTGTGCAGCAATATTTTCTCCTCCTCCATCTCATAGGTCAGAGGTCATAGGTAAATACTAGGATATCAGTCTGTAGACTATTACTGGCCTAGTCAGTAATCTGAAGTCAAAATTAAACTCTGTACCTTGTATCTATAAGAATAAGACCTTGGCCATTATGCCATATCTCCCCTAAAACATGCTCTCAATTGCCTCTCTTTCTCTCTTTCCCATCATATCTCCATGTGCATTATAAACATTTAGGGCTTCTTTCACTGAGATATACACAATCCCACTACATTTCAGGCTTTTCAAATATTCTCCTTGCAGCCAGGAAAATCTAATTTTTGATCAATAATTTTCATTTCTCAAACAAATTACCCTAAATAGAGAGCATTCCTTCTGGTTGTAGTTATGCCACTTGTCAAATAAAAAATAAAATTACTTATTTTGTATACTTCTGATACCATGCAACATTTAGACATTCTGGATGGGCAGAACAATGTGATGTATACATAATATCTACACCCAACTTTCTCATCATTTACTTTAGACTGCACAACACATGCAACATACCAGACCACACAACTGATATTCAGAAATCTTACATAGGCTAAATGCACCAAATCTGTTAAAATTAGACACATACACTATACCCAGCATCTGCAGCAAGATCATGTACTTTGACATCCATCACACACACTATGAGTCCTAACCTAGATACTCCTGGGCAGCAATAGACCCCTGGCAGTGAAACTGATGGCCCTGCTGTCAGCAGGGAATATGCTGGGGTAGACCCTCTCATGGAACATTCCCAGTTACAAGGCAATGCCAGCTATACAGTAAGATGTAAGTGACCTGCCTATATCCTGAGGTCCCTATCCTTTACTCCTACAGTCTGTCTGCCTATATCTGTAATATGTCTATGTTGGTACAGGTAAAGATGTTAACAACTGTGCAGTATGTCACCACTGTATTATGGTGCAAATAGCTATGTTGCATGCTATAAGTATTCAGGACATGCACATAACAGTGGTAATGATGTCATGCCCAAAAGCAATGTGTGCTCACTCTGTCAGTGTGCTGTTAGCATGCGAGGCACATCACAGTGTTTAGTTTTCTTTTAGAAAGTGCCTTATCACTAGTCTTTTTTTACAGAGGGACAAACCCTCCTGCATCTTCCAACGTGGCTACACCAACTGGAAGGCCACACAACAGTGCATAAAGATGAATACTCCAGTATTGGTGAAGTAGTTTTGGTGAATTTGCCTCAAACATCTCACCTTCACTGAAATCGCTGTCAGTTATTTGACACATTCCCTTTTCAAATACCTATTTATTTAATAATCAAGGTGTAACCACATTCTAGGAACCATCTAGTTTGGAGACATAAGGACTGCATATTTATTGTTTGCGAATGCTGCCTTTAAGCCCCAAGTGACTGTGATCTCTACCATGCACTGGAACAGTTTGCTGATCTTTAACAAAGAGAAGAGAACTGTTCTCTACTGGTGAAAGAAAAGTAGGTACTTCAGCCAGGTGGCAAAATTTAAGTAGACTAAGGCCTTGTTCACAACTGAGGATAGAGCAGATCAGGAGACTGACCAGTAGAGGGGTGTAGTGGCAGCAGCACTGTAAATGCATTGCTAAACAGTGGTGCTGAAGCAAAATCTATAATAGATCAAGCTCTCATTTTGGTAAATCTATGCTCCATCTTCATTACAGTCATAAATCATGAATAGGAACAGAAAGGATGACATCACAGATACAAGTACCAGAAATTATATTCCTTTGCAGTGTAGCTATGGCAGAGAAAAAAAAAACATTCATAGTGCAAGCACCATTTCTGTGGATTAAAAATAGTGTAAGGTTGTTTGGCACTACCCACTGGAAAGACACCTAGGAAAAGTCCAGGCATCCTAAAGAGATTATTTAATTTGGCTTTCTAGAAAATATAAAAGGATCTCACAGGAAGAGCCTCAGATTGTTGCTGCAGATAAGGAATAGCAGTCTACCTTGTTCAGTTTGCTATTACCTTTCCCCTACCATGACAAGCAGTTCAGAAAGTGTATGTGTGGATGGATGGATGGATGGATGGATGGATGGATGGATGGATGGATGGAAAGACAGGTAGTCATTGGCAAATTTCAAACTCTTGGAGACACCAGTTCTGTGAGTGGTAATGTGGATGTAGGGAGACATAATTTCATAACAGGAAATGTACAGTCTACTTTCAGAGTGGCACAATGGCATAGTGGTTAGTTTTGCTGCCCCACAGCACATGACTTTTCATTTTGCTTTTCATCTTTAGTACTTTCTGTGTGAAATATTGATGTCCTCTCTTTGTCAATGTGAGTTTTTGGTGTTTTTACTGGGTGCTGTGGTTTCCTCCTATATTCCAAAGACATGTTGTAGGTCAGCTGGCAATCCTCCAATTTGCCTGTAGGGGTCCAAGTATGAGTACGCAATTGCGCATAGTGTGTGTGTGTGTGTGTGTGTGTGTGTGTGTGTGTGTGTGTGTGTGTGTGTGTGTGTGTACAAATATGAACAAGAATCCCATGATAGACTGTCAACCTATTGCAGATTAGCTTCCAGTTTTCCCGCAAACTTAAACTTAAAAAAGAGAGTCATCAGAGAATTAATGAAGGAATGAACACATGGATGGATAAATTATCTACCTTCATCTCATGAACAGCTTCACAGAGATGTTGGGGATAGAGCCTTATAACTTCTGTTTGTCAATGGATCAGATCCAGAATAAGATGATTTGGTCATGCCAGCAGATATGAAGAAATATTACCAGGTCCATACTCGTGTGAGCAAAACAGTGAGTGGTGGAAACACTTAGAAAAAATGTGTATGGAATGATTAAATGTGTAAGGAACAGAACTGAATTAATATGATGTATACTTATGGCTTAGTAGAAATGGAAAGCGGGAATATAATTGACCATTACCAGTATGATTAAGCTGCCTGTTCTAAGTAACAGAAACCAAAGGAAAGGAGAAACAGAAAGTAGGAATAAAAACAACAAACATGGTAACAACAGCAGTAAGATATGGATGAATATAACGTGTAAACTACAAGGAATTATGTCACCAGCTGTTGGTGCAGAGGGTAAAGCCTTGACCACAGCCTAGGCAACTTAGCTTCAATTAGCAGTCCAGTCACCTATATAAGGTGGGGGAGTAAGGGGGGCAGAGAAAATATGAGGGTTTGCCTACTTGCATCTCTTCAGGAGGATGGCAGGATAGCCCTAGTGGAGATCAGTGCTATAAACATCAGCTGGACTAAACAATCAAGTAAGACATAGGTGTCATCACTGCCTTTGAGGGTGCAGGTACATGCACTTCTCATGGCTGGCAGTGGCCTCTCAAATGAAATGGTATCTCATGGAAGTAGACCTCCCTGTAACATGCATCAAGCCAGTCCCTATGAGCAATAACAAAAGCTCTCATGTCTACACTCCTCCCATTCAGATTTCATCAGACTGGCCCAGATGCTGATCCCAGTCTATAATGTTTAAACACTAGAATAACTCTTTCTTCCCAGACTCAAGATGCTGCTGTAGTTAAACCTTTACCTGAATTGTATTATCAACTCATGTCAAACAATTATCTTCTGTTCTTGAAAATGTCAAGGGTTAGAAGAACTTTGAGGGTGCCAACAATGGTGCTGTGAAGGCTGCCATCCTAGCTAGATAGAATTTTGTAGATAATTCTATGTCATTGCAAATATTAAAATAATCCACAGGCTTTCTCTACAAATGTAAAGAAAACTATATGTTATGATTAAACTATATGTTGTACTGGGTTTCAAAAATGTAACCACAGTGCACTCTGCTGGAGGAAAGCTAATAAGTGAAGCATTTTTTGACTGTTTGATCTCAAGCTCAGAGACAGGATGTCTGGACTAAGAAATTATTTCTATTGTCTTAGGACAAGAGTTAATTACTAGGTTTTATATGTAAAGTGTCCTTTATTGCTGTGGTTTCCTGGCAGGTGTAAGATTACAAACAAATGTTAAATTTTGAGTTCTGTAAGCCTGGGAAACTTCAGCAGAGGGGTCAAAAATGATGTAATGTGACATGACTCAGCAGTAATGTGTATATCAACTTAAGGCTATCTCAGAGAGAAAGATTAGAGCATTTTGGAATTTGTCTTGAGCTGACATCAGCTCACCAGCACTTGCTTTGCTCTATACGTAGGATCTTAGACTTTAGCATTTCTCATAGAGTTAAATAGGAATTTAGCCAAATTAGTCTAGCTGTTTTCTATATTTATGTCAGACTATCCTACAATATTGTTTTAAAGTTTCCTGTGATCTCAGAACTCTTGATTAGCACTGTGTTGAATTGATGAGATTTGTCTTGTGTTTTTATTATTTATTATTAAATATTTGTAAACCTTTCAACTGCATCTGTTTTGTGTAGAGATAATTTAAGCTCTAGAGTACTGACATGTATGTGGTGATACTGTCCAAGCCACTCTAATAGTCTTGCTGCTCAGTCACACTTACTAATTGGATAATAATAATATTGCACAGTAAAATTGGACACCCTTTGGTAAGGGCCTTATTAGTAGCTGATATATAGTGGTTGGTGGGAGTGATTTCTACCTTATAGTCTGTAGAGAAGGGGGCATAGCTGGAAAACCTGTGCCAGCCTTCTCCAGGAGTGTCTGTGTGTTTGCATATAACCCATATCTCAAAGTGTGTGTGTCAGCTACTTGGGCAGGGACACAAAGCACTGGTGGGACAGAGAGGGTGCTGGAGGCTTTGGCTTGACCACTAGGCTGAGATCTGTACCCTATAGCTGTGCCAATGGGGAGTCTTACTGGGGATCTGGAGAGAAAGGGAGAAACCAGCCCCAGACTGACTGTGATCACTGTGTGCTTTAAAGGGAAATTGTACTTTACTATGTGTGTATACTTTTTATCCTCCCAGTGTGCACACCCCTCACTGGTGCTAGTGGTGAGGACTGAGGCTTTTTGATTACTGGGCCAGTGCATGGGTGTCACATATTAATTGTTTGGCAGTGGTGGGATATCCACATCAAATATTAATTGTTTGATAGTGGGGAGTTAGCCACATCACATACTAATTGGCTTGTAGTGGCGTGGATAGTGAATTCTTGTAGCTTGTGTACAGTGATCACTGAAGGTGTTTTGTACTCTAAATCAGCCATGCAGTGAATATTCAGAGTTCAGATCACAATTGTTTTATTTCTTTTGATAGCTTAGTTAGCAGGCTAGCATGTCAGCAAAGGAGTATGGTAAGCTGACAAGGAGTCAGTTGGCTGAGATGTGCCAGGCTAAAGGACTGGTGCATGGAAACCTGACTAAAGCAGACATGATTGCAGCTTTGGTCACAGCTGCATCAGAGAATAGCAACCAGGAGGGCAATCAGACTGGCCTTATAGATGTACAACACTCAGAGAATGGACAGCTCAACCTTTCTGCAGAGGACTTAAAAATCCATCTGAAGCTAGAGAGACTTAATTTGGTGGCCAGGTGTTTAGAAACAGAAACAGCAGAGAGACTGAGACATCTACAGGATGAGGAGAATGGGAAACTGGTATGCCTGGAAGCTGAGAAGGAGAGGCAAAGGCAGCACGAAAAGGAGATGCTGACTCTTCACCAGAGTCATGGAGCTAATAGAAAATGGAGTACCCAGAACCCAGAAGCACAAAAGGTCAGTAAATTTCTTCCGCAGTTTACAGAGAGGGATAATTTTGATAGTTTCATTCACATGTTTGAGAGGGGTGTTGGCCAAAGGCTTTGGATATGGTTCCTGACCCCCTTACTCCATGGTAAAGCTGTAACTGTGCTGTCTAAATTATCTGTTCATTAATTTTTTTGATTATACTGCTGTTAAGAATTTTTGCTAGAATTTTTTAAGCTAACATCTGAAACTTACAGGAAAAAGTTTTGTGAGCATAGATGCAAGGCAGGTGAAAGTGTGTGTGAATATGTTGCTGAACTAAGCACTTATTTTCATAGGTGGGTGAATGGATATCAGGTCACCACTTCTGAAGGGCTGGCAGACCTTTTGGTGAGGGAACAAGCCCTTATCACTTTGCCTGAGGACATGAGGATCTGGTTAGCTGATAAACAATGTGCTACTTCAAATGAGTTGAGGAAGAATGGAGACCTATACCTTGCAAGCAGGGCATCACTGCACAGGAAAGGACACCCAGTGTTGCTCATGGGTCTAAAGTAACCCATGGTGGGCAGCCCAGACTGCTCCAACAGAATCTGCCAGTAGCTGGGGAACCTACTAGTCTAGGTACATGTCCAGGACCTAGGGTTAAATGTTTTGAATGCAACCAGTGGGGCCATATGGCATATAGATGTCCATGGAGGCAAGATGGGGAACAAAAGCTGAGGGAGCCAGTAAGTGGGAAGGACACAATGCCAACAGTAGGTTGTCTTGAGACAACAAGGGTATCAAACTACCACCAGAGGTTATATCCTATTGTAGTGAATGGTGAGGAGGCCATTGCTATGAGAGACACAGCCTGTTACATAACCATTGTGAAGCCTGCAATGGTTACAGAGGAGTACTACTTGCCTGGGCAGTCTACTGCAGTCAGAGCTTTACGTGTGACCCCATTCCAAATACCTTTGGCTAGGGTTCACCTTGACTGGGAGGGTGGAAAAGGAAGCCAGCAAGTAGGCGTGTTTGAGGATATCCCTGCAGATGCCCTGATAGGGAATGATTTTGATAATGCAGTATCATGTGCTCATGCAGTTACAAGCAGTCAGGCTTGGAGGCAAGCATGTGGGTCTGGTAGCCTGGGGGAGACCCAGACAGATGGCACACTTGCAGCCAGGACAGGTGAGGTGGATACTTCAGGGAGGGAGCTACTCTGTAGCAGTGAGACTGAAGATGAGCCACAGCTGCTTGTGGGCACTGATGGTCCCTTGGACAGAGTGACTGGAAGGGCATAGGTGAGTAGTAGTACTCTGGCTGACAGTGAGATACCACTGTCAGAGGATGCCAGACTTCCTGTGGAAGGGGAGCTGGGAAGGATTACAACGACAGAGTTGAGACAGGCTCAGCTCTTAGACCCTACATTCCAAGGCCTGAGAGATAGCTACTGAGGTGCCTGATTCTCAAGGGAAGGGGCATTCTGTATACTGGGACAAAGGGTTACTGTATAGAGAGTGGACCCCTGAGGGAGGCCTAGAAGGTGAGAGAATACAGCAGTTGGTAGTGCCTAGAGCCTACTGTCTGGCACTTCTAGTCATAGCCCATGATATCTCCTTAACAGGTCATATGGGCATAAAATGTACAAAGAGACATATTATGCAGAACTTCTATTGGCCTGGAATTTCCAGAGATGTAACAGGGTACTGCAGGACCTGAGAGCATTGTCAAAAGGTAGGCAAGGCAGGAGACAAGGTGAAAGCTCCTTTGATGCCTTTGCCTGTGATTGAGGAGCCATTTCAGAGGGTAGCTAAGGATATTGTGGGGCCTATGAATACTCCAAGTTCCACAGGGAAAACGTATATCCTAGTGGTGTTAGATTATGTTACAAGATACCCTGAGGCAGTGGTTTTGTCCTCCTTTGAGGCGGAAAAGGTGGCAAATGCTTTGTGTTCAGCAGGGTAGGTTCCCCAAAGGAAATACTGACTAACAGAGGTGCCAATTTTATGTCAGACTTGCTGGCTTGTCTGTGGAAGTACTGTGGGGTGAAGCACCTAAAGACCACCCCTATCATCCCCAGACTAATGGTCTTGTTGAGAGGTTACACTCTACACTCAAGTCCATGCTACAGACATTTGCAGACCAGTTTAAGAGGGAGTGGGACAAATATTTGCCCCATCTGTTGTTTGCTTACAGAGAGGTTCCCCAGGAATCCATGGTTGTTCACCCTTTGAGTTGCTGTATGGGCATAGGGTGAGAGGACCTCTAGATTTAAAATCAAGATGAGTGGGAAGGTGAGTGTGAATCCCACAAGGAGTCTGTTGTGGCATATGTCCTAAACCTCAGGACAATTCTCAGGGAACTCATGGGCTTGGCCCAGGAGAACCTGGCAGAAGCCCAACAACAGAAAAAGGTCTGGTATGACAGGAATGCTCGAGCTAGAGAGTATGCTACAGGGCAGCAGGTAATGGTTTCCATTCTTGTCAGACACAACAAGCTGCAAGCAGCCTGGGACGGACCCTACAAGGTGGTAAGGAAGGTCAGTGATGTCAACTACATGGTGGAACTGCTAGGCAGGAGCACAAATTGTACTATGTTAATATGATGAAACCTTACCATGATAGGGAGGCCCTTGTGCTGAGTATTTGCAATGGATTGCAGGAGTCTGTGGGAAATCTGGTGACTGATCTCCTCAATGAGGCTCTGACTAACACCTCAGTGGAAGGGGTAGCAATGTCCCAGCAGCTACCTCCTACCCAGGTTTGAGAACTCAGAGCAGTCGTACAAGAGTTTGGGGACATGTTCACTGGGAAACCAGGGTGCACCCACCTGGTGCAGCACAAGATGGATACAGGACCCCAAAGGCCTATTAGGCAGGCCTCTTATAGGGTGCCTGAAAGAGTTAAACAGACTCTGAGGGAGGAGATACAGGAAATGTTGAAACTAGGGGTAATTCAAAAATCCAACAGTCCCTGGGCCTCCCCAGTGGTGCCGGTGCCAAAGAAGGATGGCAGCACCAGGTTCCATGTGGACTACAGGAAACTAAATAGTCACACAGAGCCAGATGCTTACCCCATGTCTAGGTCAGATGAAGCTCTAGAGCAGCTGGGTGGGGCTAAGTATCTTACCACCACTGATCTCACCAGGGGTTACTGGCAGGTGCCCTTGACTCCCAGTGCTAGAGAGAGATCAGCCTTTATGACTCCTTTTGGCTTGTATGAGTTCACAAAGATGCCCTTTGGGATGAAAAATGTCCCAGCAACTTTCCTGAGGCTGGTAGATCATATCTTAGCAGGAGCAGGAGGGTTTACCCTTAATTACCTAGATGATATTGCCATCTAGCCATTCCTGGCAAGAGCACCTTCAACATGGCAGGGAGATGCTGGGCAAACTACAGAGGGCAGAGTCGACCATTAAGCCAAGCAAAATGTCAGGTGGGTATGGCAGAGGTCTCCTACCTGGGACATAGAGTGGGGATTGGTAAGATCAGGCCAGAACCTGCCAAAGTGGAAGCTACTCAGGCATGGCCTGCACCTGTTACCAAAAAGCAGGTGAGGGTATTCTTAGGGACAGCAGAGTACTACAGAAAGTTCATCCCCAGTTATAGTACCATAGCTGCTCCCCTCACAGACCTAACAAGGAAAAACAGGCCAGCTAAGGTAATGTGGCTCACAGCATGTGAACGAGCATTCCAGAAACTTAAAGAAGCTTTGGGAGGACCCACTATGTTAGCCAGTCCAGATTACAGCAAATAATTTGTTGTGCAGGTGGATGCTTTGAACCATGGGGTTAGCCAGATTTTTTCAGAGTGAGAAGAGCACCCAGTGGTTTATCTCAGTTGTAGACTCCAAACCAGAGAAGAATGCTATGTAGAAAAGGAATGTCTAAACATAGTATAGGCACTGCAGAAACTTCAGCCTTATCTGTATGGAAGGAAATTTACTGTAGTTACAGATCACAATCCCCTAACATGGTTACACAGAGCCAGCCAGCAAAATGCCAAGTTGCTAAGATGGAGCCTAGTGTTGCAACTTGCAAGCATATATGTCAGTGCAGCACCGCAGTGGGATTAGCAATGCCAATACAGATGGGCTCTCAAAACAGGGAATGGGGTAAGGTATACTCTGATAGACCTAACCCTCTCAAGCAACATTTCTCAAGGGTCACTTGAAAAACTAGTTTGAGTTCTCTGGGGGGGGGGGGGCATGGATATGTGAAGGCTGCCAGCCTAGCTAGATAGAATTTTGTACATAATTCTGTGCCATTGTAAATATTAATATAATCCACAGTCTTGTTCTACAAATGTAAAGAGAACTATGTGGTATGATTAAACTATATGTTGTACTGAGCTTCAAAAATGTAACCACAGTGCGCCCTGCTGGAAGAAAGCTGATAAGTGAAGCATTTTGTGACTGTTTCATCTCAAGCACAGATACAGGATGTCTGGACTAAGAAATTATTTCTATTGTCTTAGGACAAGAGTCAATTACTAGGTTTTATATGTAAAGTGTCCTTTATTGCTGTGGTTTCCTGGCAGGTGTAAGATTACAAACAAATGTTAAATTTTAAGTTCTGTGAGCCTGGGAATCTCCAGCAGAGGTGTCAAAAATGATGTAATCTGAAATGAGTCAGCACTAATGTGTATATCAATTTAAGACTATCTCAGAGAGGAAGATTAGAGCATTTTGGATTTTGTCTGAAGCTGACATCAGCTCACCAGCACTTGCTTTGCTCTGTAAGTAGGATCCTAGAATTTAGTATTTAATATTTCTCTTAGAGTTAGATAAGAATTTAGCCAGATTAGTCTAGCTGTTTTTCTATATTTACGTCAGACTATCCTACAATATTGTTTTAAAGTTTCCTGTGATCTCTGAACACTTGATTAGCACTGTGTTGAATTGATGAGATTTGTATTGTGTTTTTATTACTTATTATTAAATATTTGTAAACCTTTCAACTGTGGCTGTTTTGTGTAGAGATAATTTAAGCCCTTGAGTACTTGCATTTATTTGGTAATACTGTCCAAGCCATTCCAATACTCTTTCTGCTCAGTCACACTTACTAATTGGATAATAATAATATTGCACAGTAAAATTGGACACTCTTTGGTAAGGGCCTTATTAGTAGCTGATAAATAGTGGTTGGTGGCAGTTATTTCTACCTTATAGTCTGGAGAGAAGGGGGCATAGCTGGAAAACCTGTGCTATCCTTCTCCAGGAGTGTATGTGTTCATAGGTTCATAGGTAGGTATTAGGCTATTGGCCCAAGGGCTTATGTAAGCCTAGCCAGCAATGTTGCCTGGCTTACGCCACCCAAGAAAGTTATTTTCCTGTGCCACTGTCGAGCAAAGACACAGAAGTGATCCCCAGGGTGTATTTCCTATTTCCCATCCACTCATCAATATTTTTTTTGAAGAGTGCTAATGAAGAACTTTGCTTGACATAGATGGGTAGCCTGTTCCAGAGTATGGGAAGTCTCTGGGACAGGAATCTATCCCTCCAGCATGTCCTGTTTATTGTGGTGACAAGGTTTAGGTCCCTAGAGCATGTAGCTCAGAGGGATTGGGATTTCTTTAGGTGAAGCATGTCCAACAGCCCTGGGTTTGACATAGCTTTATATGTTAGGCAGAGATCACCTCGGAGTAGGCGATATGCTACAGAGTAAAGTTGAAGTCTTTTGAGATGGTCAGTGTGGGGCATTTGTTTGAGGCCAGTAATCCTCTTTGTGAGGTACTTCTGGGGCCTTTCCAGCTGCTGCAGATGTCTTGTGAGGTACATTCCAAAAGGGGCATTGTACTCTATAACGGGTCTAATGAGTGTCGAGTAGAGGGGAGCAATGACCTCTTTTTCCTGGATGAGAACCCTTTTATGATGAGGTATGCCACGTAGAAGGACTTCCTGACTACTGTGGCAATGTGACTATCAAAGGAGAGACTACTGTCCACCTGGGTCCCAAGGTCTCTTATCACACATTCGGTGTTAAGTAGATTGCTGCCTATGTGGTAGTTCATGGGTACAGAGTTTTTACCAAAGGGGATAACACTGCATTTTTTGGCATTGAGCTTGAGGCCATAGCTCTGACACCAGGCATCTGTCTCAGCGTGGCCCTTCTTTAGGATGCCCACATCATTTGAGGACTTGACTATGGCTCCTAGTTTGCAGTCATCTGTGAACTTTGTTAGTCAGAGGCCTTCTGTGTTAGCCTGTACTTCAGAGAAGTAGATACCAAACAGGAGAGGTCCCAGGACTGAACCCTGTGGTACTCCACTTGTCACTGGTTTGAGGTCAGATTTGGAGTCTGCAACTTTTACAGTGTGGGTTCTGTCAGTGAGCCAGTTGGCAACCCATCTTGTGACATAGGGATTTATACCTAGTTTAGTGAGTTTAGCTATAATTCTAGAATGGGGGATGGTGTCGAAAGCCTTGGCGAGGTCAAGATAGGCTGTGTAGACCACCTTACTTTAGTGACTGCCTCAAAGAAGTTGATCAGGTTCAGGAGGCATGCTCTGCCTTTCACAAACCTGAACTGGGTAGGATCCAGAGTTTGGAGGTTACCAATGTCTTTGTTTATGAGTTCCATGATGATACATTCCATGGCCTTGCAGACCAGGCTCGGGCTAATAGGGCGATAGTTCCCGGGATCAGTGGTGGCTGCCCCTTTGTGGAGTGGGATAACTGTTGCTGTGCACCATTCAGTGGGCAGAAAGCCTGATGTGAGGCTATTATTGAAAAGTGTGCTTAGGTGGGGAGCCAGTTTGTTCTGAAGTTCATGTAAAACGCAGCCTGGGATGTTGTCCGGTCCCATGGATGCTGTGTTTTTGGCTTTAGAGAGTGCAGCTTTTACTTGCGTAGTTGTAATTACAGGGACTCTGCATTCTTCCTGTATAGATATGGGCCCTTTAGGGGGTGAGGGGGGTAAAGTTAGCACTGAACCTATCTGCCAGGATGTTGGCAATATCAGTTGGTTCTGTAATTTTCGTGCCGTTGTGCTCTAACTCAGAGCAGATCTGGGTGTGTTTGTATATAACTCATAT